>NC_090050.1:9111656-9411656 GCF_038355195.1 Osmerus mordax | reverse complement strand
GTTCAGTTGTTAAACACACTTCTCAAGTAAAGCTCTCAAAGCATCAACCTACAACACACAAATATTCAAATCTTCGGTCTGGTGAGCAATTTGCGATCAGGACTGCAGAATTAAAAGGAAGAGGACAAGGAAGAGGACAAGGAAGAGGACAAGGAAGAGGAGGGAGAGGATGACAAGGAGGAGGATAAGGAGGAGGAAGAGGAGGATGACAAGAAGGAGGAGGAGGAAGAGGAGAAGAAGAAGGAGGAGGAGGAGAAAGAAGAAAGAGAACGGTGATCTCCAATGAGATTCGGGCCACCATGGTTGACCATGTGCTCAACCATGGTTTGAGCATGAGGGAGGCTGGCCATCATTAGAACCTTTAGAATAGAGAACAGGTATGAATTATATTTGCCTTGTGTACTGAAATACTGCATATCAATAGAATACAGTGTGCTCACTGTATTTGTATTTTGCAGGACTGAAAGAGAACCACACCGTGGAGGAAGAACATGCACTTTCACAGCCGAACAGGAGACTGACATTGTGAAAATGGTTCGTGGATCCTGGCTGACCATGTCACATTCAGAAACATGGGGGAAAGGAATGCCCCAGGAATGCCATGCGGATGAAACAAGTGTACAGGGTCCTATTCGACTGAAACACAGACCACATCAAGGAGTTACGGGAAGAGTTTGTGCTTGTAAGTCCCATACATTCAGCACTGACACGCATGTATTGTACCAGTAATCCAATATTGTTCCTTTTCTACAGTGTCTCACTGTAGTCCACTGCGTTGACCCATCTGTGTCCATACTATAACTTGCATTATTATCATGCTGTCTGTTCCAGCGGATCCAGGAGCATGACACAGCTAATGAGCTATATGAATACATATTCATTGATGAGGTTGGATTCAACCTGGTGAAGAGGAGGCACCGGGGCAGAAATGTCATTGGCCAGCGCGCCATTGTTGAGGTCCCCGGCCAGCGTGATGGGAACATCACTTTGTGTGCTGCAATGGGTTGAGCAGGCCCGTTGACAGTACTGTACTGTTCAGAAATAAAACTTTTTTTGCCGCATATGTGTGCTGTTTTATGTTTGAAAAAATTAGGCCTACACTGAGACATTTTACAAAAGTTGAAATGGCTGATTCCCCAGAGTCATTCGTATGGTGTGTTCCATTTCTAGAATTGTGTTTTCAATTTTGCACTACTGTGTGCTGTGAATGCTTGGTAGTGCATTTTGTGAACAGGTAAGAGATTTGATGGCAAAGAGTCATCTTGCAAAGGAGTGTCAGGTTTAGCATTTTGTGTGTGAGCTTTTCAGTTTTGTGTGTGCAGTTTTGAGAAAGACGTTATTGTTTTGAGAAACGTGTGTTAACAATTGTGAAAAACTGTAATGTGTTACTGTAATTTATTATGTTCCTTTGATATCACGTTGGAATACTTGAAATCGGACTAGTTTAATTTGTAAACAACTTGATTTTTTTTTCACACATGATGGACATTATGTCACAATGAGCCTTGCAATTATGATGTCATCTACAACTTGAGGTTTAAGTCGAAGTTTCAGAGTTTTCAGTTAGATCATGAAATAACAGAGTTAGTTTCTCATTACAGATAGCAATAGTTATTTGATTATTTACATTTGAGATCAAAACAATTTATTGGCTTAATGGGTCAGGCCCAAAGTGACCCAGGGGTCTCTACGAAGAGACCTCAAAAAGAAAAAGTGAAAAAAAAGAGAAGTGGAGAGTCACTTACAAGATTTCTTCACCAATTCTCCATTCTGACTTGTTGTGTGTCTATGAAAAGAAAGTCTGCCTCCTCAGCGAAGACAAACGATGATACAGATGATGGTAAGTGTTTAAGGAGCCCTTGGACAACTAGTTGCCGGATAACAAACACAATTCACGATACATAGCTAATTCCATTCTTTTTTGTGTTCAAACTATCAGAAAGTTCCCTCTCAGCTGATGGCGGTAGACACCGTCTGATGAAGGTAGAGAAAGTCACGAAGAAGAAGTCAAACAAACGTAAACTAAAGCCTCTGAAACAGATCTTTGGGCAGTGGAGAAAGAGCCCTCAGTCCCCCACAGGAAAGGACAAAGACTGTACAGTTGAGCAACAAAACCTACTACATCACATCCTATCTCTGGTTACAGTTTATACCTGTTTGATTTAAATAATGCTCCTAAAGGCCTAAACATTTGGACCTTTTCAGTCGAGGCAAAGATCTTCAGACCAGGGCCAAACTCCAGACCACTCACCAAGATCAAGGTTTAATTCTTCAGAGAATGGCCAATGCAGAAGAACCAGCACTGTAAGACAACACAACCTACTAGATTGTATCTCACCATTAATGGATGCTTGTTCATACCAATTCCTTTATCCCCCATCACAATGGAATCGGGAGGACAGTATGGATCGGTCTCCATGTGTGCATCAGGTTGTCACACAGTAATGTGGACTTTAATCCACTAGGGGGCGGTCTGGTCACTGACTGACCCAAGGGTGGAACTACAGTACATCACTGGCGGGGGGACAACATGATTACTGTTTGCTTGTTTCATGCTGGACTGTCATTAAAAACCTCCTCCACCTACTGTCCTCTTCCTCCTCAGGTCATTGAGGAGGAGCTGCTGCTCCCTCTGTTCAGCCCTCTGTCTGGACCACTGGTCCTTTACAGGCCAGTGTGGCTTCCTGTAAGTCTCCTCTGTTTGGGGTTAGCGGTTTGAGAGGGTGCATAGACGTATCACTAAGAACATGGGCAAATAGCAATAGCTAGTTATGTCATCGTAACACACTGATAATATACTCGACACAAATAACGATTTTCCATACAAGTCCTAAGATTCTCTAACTTTTCTCTCTGCCATGAAGGCTCCTTCACCCATGCCGGTTCTCAAACTGACTCATGCTGGGAAGCTGGTACTGAGCATCTTAATATCTCTGGACAATCTGGTAACTATTTCACTCCACATTCCATATTCTTAGTCCATTATTTACTGTCTGGAGATTAAAAATAAATAATAAACTGGCTTAAATCATGAAGTCACCCTCAACCAAGAGGATGTACTTGATTGTCTTAATATCTTCCCTGCCACAGACTTTCTTCATGGCCCCTGTTTGGCCCAAACAGTTTCCCAAAGTGTACCTCACCGTAGCTGGGAAAATGACTTTGGAGGCTTTGACCCTTTCCAGAGGACAGGTAATCTTAGTAACATCGAAATAAACTGAATGAGAAGCCCAAACTATTAGCATCTACACTTATTTGTATGCCACGGCAGTACAATGAAAACCAAAACAGACAGGATTGAAAGGATTGTTTCAAAGGACAGTGTGTTAAATTGCAAGTTAGGGTGACTGTTTGGCTCTTGTTGTGCAGCCTGTCTTGCCTGAGCCAGAGAAGGACGCCTCTTCCCTGAGTGAGGAGAAATCTAAGAGGTTCCACAAGGAGGAACTCTTTGAGGAGGACCTACCCCTCATGGATACTTGGAACGGCTCAGTTTTCACGAACACCAGGCGCAATACCGGACGACTGCAGGTAATTCAGACAACTCTGTCATGTGGACTTCTCTGATTCTGTATTGACCACTACACACACACACACACACACACACACACACACACACACAACGGTAACGTGGTAGTGTGGAAACGCACTTAATGAGTCAGCCCTGTCTGCGAGTTACAAGCTCTAATCTCAACCTTGGAACAAAGGATGTCTTTTCGGTCTGTTGGTATGTTTGGCTTAGCAATTAGGAGACTGAAGTTCAATCCCCAACATGTTGCATTTATATTAAGGGAACCCTCTCTTTACAGACCCTGGAGGAGGTTGAGCAGAAGATCAGTGTAGTCATGGACCAACGGACCCAGCTGTGGTGGAAGAGACAGCTCCACATTGACTTTCTGACCCCTGAGGTGAGAGAATACTGAGGACTGAACAGGCCACCAACCAGAGCATCTGGCTGATCCTACGGTTCCTGGAGGAAACTGAATGTATTCCTGTGTGTCTTTTTCAGGGATTGGTGGCTGTGTCTACCATCAAACAGGAGGTCACAGGGGTGCAGGTCAGTCGAACACCTAATGTTCACAAGCGGACATCAACGCTGCTTCAGTGTTGACAGCTTGACACAGATTTGATATCAGTTAGTAATAAACTGATGAGTTCTGCTTTGTCCTCCCTAGTTACTCGATAGAGAGATGAGTCACGTGACATCCTACTGCATCAACATAAGAAAGGAGTTCTTGTACTTTGAGGATGGCCAGGTGCACGACACTATCCTTGTCGAAACGTCTTGTTCGGTTGAGAGTTGTCACTGTTTAACGGTGTACTAAACGTCTAAAGATGTTCTGTGTTTCCTAACCACAGGAGGTGGACGTGAAGACCACTTTCGAGGGCTTCGCCGAGGCAGCAGGTGAGACACGGACGGCGAGCTGGTCTCGCTCCAACACAGAGTCCACCTTCAGTGACCCTCCTCCACCTCGCTCTCCTCACGGCTCTCCTCCTCCCCCGGCTCCTTCTCCCCACTTTGACGACACTCCTCAGGTAAAATGTCTTTCCATTTACATGGGCTTGTACCTCTGCCAGTGACTCCACTGGCCACTGAGTGAAAGGTGCCTTGAGATTGAGACAAATGTTGCTTTTGTGTTGCAGGATATTGAGGAGGACATTGTGGAGGAACCAATTGTGGAGGTGCCCCTGATGCAGTAAGTTCTATAGGAATACTGGATGAAAATAGTCCTGCTACTCTCCTGTGTACAGAATGAAACCTAAAGTGCTTCTTCAGTACATCTCACGATATCAATGAGTATTTCATTTTCTTGATACAGAAGCTATTTTGCCTACAAAGGGACCACAGATTTTGAGGGTAAACTGGCTGCCCTCCGCAATACCTTTAAGGTAACGAGAAACAGTATTTGTCATGAGTCTCTACATTTTACTTTATGTAGATACAGTGTCCCGATGGTTCTCCAATATTTTCCAGGATCTGACCAACACCAACAAGTCCCTTAACTACATCAGCCATGCTGGGCGGATGGTTCTTGGTCTACTGGTTCAGCTCAATAACCAGGTAACTACAGAATTCACAATACCGCGAGAGAAAGAGAGAGGGCAATGAGTCTTAGTGTTTTGTACTCAATAAGAAGTTTGAGGTGTGAGTTTTATTACGTTTCTGTTTTGAGGATGTGAGGGACTTTCAGCAAGCCTATGACCGCCTGGTCTCCTTCATCAATGAGCCAGGAAACAGACAGGCTATGATGGAGGAAATTAGCCAATCAGGAGTAGGTGTAGCCAGACAGCAGATCAGATTCCAGTCATTCCATAGCAATGAATGAGGTTGTGATGTAGGTTTTTGATCTTTTTGTCATTTTGTGTCATACTGTTCTTTAAAATATGCACTTGTTTGATTTCAGATCACCCAAATCAATTTCCTTGATTTGTTCTTTGAAATGATCCTGCTCGGCCTTTTGGAGGGCAAGACAGTCCATGCTGCCCCAGTAGGAGACACAAACATAATAGTGTAATCTTATTGGCTGGTCCAACCCACCATTCTGTAGTCCTATTGTTATGTTGACTGTGTCTCATCTCTCATGTCTCTCTACTGCTACTCCAGAGGCCCAATGGATTCCTCCATCTGCTCTTTGGGGTCATTCTGTCCATCAGACCACCAGGACAGAGCTGGAGCCAGAGATCTGAGAACTTTTTATTAAGAATCAAGGTGCAGTCTCTTTCTCTCTGTCTCACACTCTTTCTTTCTCTCCCCTTCACACACTCTACCTGGACAGTGTTCACTGTGTCTTTGTAGATTTACAGTACTAAATGTTTTGGATGTCTCAATGTGTTCTCAGAGCCAGATGCAGTCATGGATGGACGCCATCTTTGATTTTGAGCACCATCTATATGGCTGTCCTGAGATTATGTCTGGAGAAGTCCTTGGGAACCTAGAAATGCAGGTGGAGTTCCTTTTGTCCTCCTTGGACTAGCAAGGTCTCACATTCTACAGCTCCAGAGCAGAACAGACGAGTCTACAGCCAATACCATCGTGGTCTGCATGAAGAAAACATACGCAGAACACTTGATCTGTGCCTTTTTGTGGATGGTATCTATCAAAGTAAAGAACTCAGATCAGACCGATTATTGCAGAGGCAAATAAAACATGAACTAAACACAGACAAGTCAGCTGTTCTTAAAAAAAGGACAATTTATTTATCTTCCAAAAGATTGAGGCAAACATTCCTATTATGTTGCACGTACAAAATCATCTCGCCTGTGCATAGTATCTTTGATGAATATTGGTCTTCAATACAAAAGCAATCGATTTCGCCCCAAGAATGTAGTTCTGTAGATACCACTCGGCAAGTAATTGCAACGCTGAAACTGCAAATAAATAAAGCGCTCTGGTTCCCCTTAAATAAAAAGAAGCATCAATGCAGTTAATAGCATCTTGTTAATCCGTGTAGTGTTTCGCTGAAATCGCTTTCACATTTTAGCACATGGAGCACAGTGACCTAGTCTACATACCGTCGCGTAACCTCGATGACGCCTAAAAGGTCACACATGGTCACGCCATAACCGTGACGTTTTGCTTTCACTACCGGTAATATGCCACTGCAGACTTCCACCACCACCGCCTATTTCGGATCTAGAACACATTCATTTGTCTTAACCAAACAATCACACAACCCATTTTTTGGGGGAAAGGCACCCATTGGCAACTAGTTTGACAGACGAGAAGCCAGAGAAGGAAGACTGGTAAGAGTGATGTTCAGGCGTCTTGGCGCTGGTCTGGCCAGCCAGCGGCTGCTGTGACATGCTAGGGACGAAGGGGACACCGAGGTACGGTAGTCATGGCAACCCGAGTAGCATCCATCCCAACAAGAGATAACAGGGACAGCCAGCGTTGTCCAGGACATCCATCAGGGACAGCTAACAGAGTGTCCAGGGAGAGCTAGCAGCATCCAGGGACAGGGAGAAGGGATTTGTCACAGAGGGGCCGAAGCGAGCGGTGGTCCAGGGAGATCTGGTGCTCCGAGGGGCCAGGGAAGCTACGGAGAAGCAGGGGTGGAGGGTCAGTAGGTACGCACACTCTCAGAACAGACAGGCCAAAAGGTCAAAGGTCGGCTGGCCCCGTCTGGACAGGCATCAGGGGCTGGTCCAGTTTTCCAGTGTCCAACACTCAGTGGTTTGGTTTGGCACGTTCCCATCAAGGCTTGATCTTCCACAGCTGGGGGAACGGACGAGAAAGAGAGGAAGCAACATCAGCTCAAAGATTCCCTCTTGAAGAACGCTGTATGGTGAATGTTGACGCGCTCTACAGGGAGGTGCTAGGGCCTGTTTCCTGGGGAGCATCGCAACCTAGTTCTAGACTAACTCCTGCATTGGAGGTTGTACATTCGACATGCTCACTAATTGTAGACTAGTGGGGGGGAGGGAAGGGGGAGGAGCTCACCCTGATATTGAAGCCCAGCAGGTCGCTGACCACGGCGGACAGGGCTGACAGGATGACCACCCGGGTGATGTTGTACACCAGGGGGTTCACCGTCAGACCCAGCAGCCGGAAGGGGATGTCCAACTCCTGGGGGGAGGAGGGGAGTAAGGGGAGCGGGGATTGGGGTAGGGGAGGGGTTAGGAGGGTGGGTTGAGGGAGATGGGAATGGAGGGGGAGAGGGCAGACATGATAAAGCACGGAACGTATTGGAATCACAGACATAAAATACATTTAAGAAAATACAAGCTCTTTGGATCTTAAGTTGAATTCTGACTTGGTTTTGACAAAGTGAAAAAAGTATGTTAAATTTTTTTTTATAGATTTGCAAACATTTAAAAAAAGCTTGTTTCACGTTATTATTATGGGTATTGTGTGTAGAATTTTGAGGAAAAAAATACATGTAATCCATTTTGGAATACACCTGTAACGAGGAAAAAGTGAAGCGCCTTGAAAACTTTCCGGATGCACTTTAACTATTACACCTACCATGCATCAGTTAATTGAAAATGACACAGTTACAGTAGTTACAGTACTAACTTTGTAACAAATGAGTCAGTCCCTGGTGAAAGATGTAGACCAGTGATACAGGGGATGGGGATACAGTAGCTCAGTGGTAGTGACTGCTACTAAACCATAGGTTGCAGGTTCAAATCCCCCTCTGTACATTGCATGGATAAACCCGTCTGCAAACGGAATACATCTTAATTTTTTAACAAGACGATTGCTGAGGGTTACTTACTTTCATGAGTTTAGTTGCGAGCTTCAGAACATTGTTCACTATGTTCAGTTCTTCTTTCTTGTTGGGCTTCTTTTCCATCTTGAGATACAGGTTTATCTGGGGGAAGGAGCAGGAAACTAGCTGTGAGTAAGGGAGCGTGTGTGACAGAGTACATGTGTTTACATTTACATTTAGTCATTTAGCAGACACTCTTATCCAGAGCAACTTACAGTAAGTACAGGGACATTCCCCCGAGGCAAGTAAGGTGAAGTGCCTTGCAACATCATTTTGCACGACAACAACATCATTTTGCACGGCCGGGGAATCGAACCAGCAACCTTCTGATTACTAGCCCGATTCCCTAACCGCTCAGCCACCTGACTCCCAGTTTTTGTTTACTGAGTGTGCATGTGTGAGTGTGTGTGTCTGCATACAGAAGAATGCATCTGTGTGTGTGCGTGAGTGACTCAGCGAACGAGTGTTGTGTGGTCACTGTGTGTGTGCACGCGAGTTTGTAAATATGACTGTATGTGTGTGTATGTGTGTGTGTGAGAGAGAGTATGTTTGTAAATATGTGATTGTACATACTTTACGTCGCTGTAGGTGTGTGTAACACTTTTCTTAGCCATATGGGACATTTAATCAATATAAAGATAAACTAGAACCTGGGTTCCCAGCAGCTGAATTGTGAGCTGGCTGAAATATATAAACGCTTACCAATGAAGTGTAAATATGGCAATATCCAGTTACCGGTACTATTATTTTCAAGCCTCCACTAGAGAAACTTTACGATCAGTTTAAATCACCTATGACATTTCTCTAGAAACACATGAATGATGACAAAAGGAAATAATTGAAATACAATGAATATAAATATCAGTCCTCTTAAAGGTAGGCCTACTTCACTACCAAATTTGTAAATGCACCTTTCACTCAAAAATCACTTATGGTACTACCAATCACATCACATTAATATCAGAATATTAAACGTTCTTGTTTTGTTCAAACCATGCACAGAAGAGAACATTACACTATCCTTTGAGTCCTTGCAGAGTGCTCACAGTTCAGTCCCACACGTGTTACCCAAATGAAAATACCAGAGCACAGGCTTATGTTGGAGCTCGTTCCGTAGGTGCACTTGAAACATGCCATAAATCATAGTAACAAAAATACAATATAAATGTTTACAAAATATTTTTTCCATGCTTCACTAACTGTTTCACTCACAGTGTGACAAGATACATTCAAATTAAAATACTTAAAATTAAAAAATGTTATACATATTTTATGAATGCTCCATAGCCAGGTCAGCTTCACTGAAATATTACTGTCAGCCTGAGGGTGGCACTGTTGTTTGGTGGAAACGCTAAAACAGCCAATACCTAAAGCATCACATCAGTGTCGTGCAGTCTGGGTAGGCAAGGTAGGCACTGCCAAACGTAAAAATGTTTATTAAATCATTTTATTTAATAAACTTGTATTTATATTTTTACTGTTTAGTCTTGTGATTTATATATGCAATATGTGTGCTATTCCAATTGTTTAGATGTTACGATGACAAATGTAGCAGTTGCATAATCTTTATACAACAAAAATTGTAGAATAAACAGCCATTCACTGCGGACGACAAGCGAAAAACTGATACTGTATTCTTCAAAATGTATGTAGAAAAGCACAACTCTGCTGTGCCTTTGCACGTAAATATGTTATGCCAGTAATCACCTACGTTACGTATCAAACATGGACCAATTAAAATCGAGATATTACTGGACATTTGCGCAGCTGACGTCATTACACCAGCTACATTGTAAACGTAATCCCCGCGAAATTCAACTCAAAATGACAGCAGCGGTGTGTGCCGATATCACAGAGTTGAGGAATTACTCCAAGATCGATTTTATTCAAAAAAAGAGTTAACAGCAAGAGGGAGGTCTACGCCAGACTTAAATGGACTACTGCAGCAAAAGGGACACATTTTTTTCGATCGTTTCAAACTGACTGGTATGGAATAAAAGATTGGCTATGTGGCTGTGCTAATAGTCAGCGGCTGTAGGCTACTGCTTGTACCGTTTACTGCGTTTACTGTTTTTTACATATTAGCCTAACAGTAGTGTGACCAGACGTCCTCTTTTACCCGGACATGTCCTCTTTTTGAGACCTAAAAAATGCGTCCGGCAGGGATTCCAAAATTGTCCGGGATTTTGCCTCGTCGGATATGTGTTTCTCTGGGTCTTTCACAAACTACAAGTTTTGGATTTGAGATTCGAGTTTTTCACAAACTCAAATCTGGTCACCCTACCTAACAGTAAATTAGGTAATCTGGCTTTCATAACTCAGTGCCTAGCCTCTTACTGACATCACCGCAAGTCAGTGGATCACATGAGGACGCTATCATCTTACATTTACATTTATTCATTTAGCAGACGCTTAAGCGACTTCCAAGAGAGAGCTTTACAAAGTGCATAGGTCACTGATAATAACAACAAGATAGCCCCAAAAACATTGCGGGTAGCCAACACATGAAGCACATATTGTGAACAACCAAAATAAGTGCCAAAGGGAAGAACCATAAGAGCATGGACTGTGGATGTGAGCCTGTCGAGGCAACGCCTCATGGTATGTCGAGGCAAACGCCTCAGTTGGTACGTCGAGCAAAGCCTCAGTTGGTATGTCGATACAGTGCCTCAGTTGGTATGTCGAGGCAACGCCTCCGTTTATGTTTATGTTTATTAAGGATCCCCATAAGTCTACACCGTAGTGGAGACTATTATTCCTGGGATTCAGGCAGAAAACATTACAATATAAATCATAACATGCAGTACAACATGATCAATGTTGGTGAACAAAAACACAAACTTAGAAAACAACATTTACAGTAAAAATAAAATAACAAACAAAAACAGACTTAAAACATCATTGTTGTCTGTCCTAAAATAATAACCTAATCTACTCTAATTTCATTTCTGATTATTGCTGCCTTAAGTTTCCTTTTGAAATCACATGTATTTCTTGTTAGAGTCAAATATGAGGGGAGCACATTCCAGTATGCAATAGCTCTGTACATTACCGTTTTCTTAAGTGCATTGGTTCTGGGTAGAGGAAGAGTAAAGTGACCACTTAGTGCCTGTCTAGTATTAAAACTGTGTCTCATTTACATGTGATAGCTGTAGAGACAAACTGACGGGTTTCTGTGAGAAATAGACATTATTTAAGAACAGAATAAGGCTGCATGCCAGTCTTTCATCCACCCTCACCCATGACAGCCTGGCATGCATATCCTCCACACTACTCCTGACAGAGCAGTCAAGTGTTAGTCTTGCCGCTCTGTTCGGAGCAAGCTGAAGTTTATTAAGTTCCTGCTTTGATGCACTAGACCAGATAACAGGACAGTAGTCCAGATTTGACAGAACTAGAGATTGTATGAGTAGTCTAATTGTTGTGTTGGTTAGCAGATGAGCACTCCTTCTAATTTTTAATCTGAGTGGACCATGACAGTGTTTCGTCAATAATGACACCCAACAGTTTGACTTCTTTGACCTGCTCCATAGTAGCACCCTTTAAAGAGAGGCTTAATTTCTGATCTGTCCGGAGAGAATATTTAGAACCTATAACCATGCATTTAGTTTTTAAAACATTCAACTTCATCTTATTTTCCAAGATCCATTCATTAACCAGCTTTAACTCTAGTTGAAGCACCTCATTACAGTTTTTCACAATTGTTAACACACAAAAAGCAACACTTTGGCACAATTTTCACTTCATGTACCAATTGCTCGACCCAATTTGGCACTACTTCACACTCCCTTATCTGCATTAGACTCTGACTTTCCTTGTTTACACACTGATGTCAATTACACATCACCTTGTTGTCAAAACACTACACACAATGTTCAGTTGTTAAACACACTTCTCAAGTAAAGCTCTCAAAGCATCAACCTACAACACACAAATATTCAAATCTTAGGTCTGGTGAGCAATTTGCGATCAGGACTGCAGAATTAAAAGGAAGAGGACAAGGAAGAGGACAAGGAAGAGGACAAGGAAGAGGAGGGAGAGGATGACAAGGAGGAGGATAAGGAGGAGGATAAGGAGGAGGAAGAGGAGGATGACAAGAAGGAGGAGGAGGAAGAGGAGAAGAAGAAGGAGGAGGAGGAGAAAGAAGAAAGAGAACGGTGATCTCCAATGAGATTCGGGCCACCATGGTTGACCATGTGCTCAACCATGGTTTGAGCATGAGGGAGGCTGGCCATCATTAGAACCTTTAGAATAGAGAACAGGTATGAATTATATTTGCCTTGTGTACTGAAATACTGCATATCAATAGAATACAGTGTGCTCACTGTATTTGTATTTTGCAGGACTGAAAGAGAACCACACCGTGGAGGAAGAACATGCACTTTCACAGCCGAACAGGAGACTGACATTGTGAAAATGGTTCGTGGATCCTGGCTGACCATGTCACATTCAGAAACATGGGGGAAAGGAATGCCCCAGGAATGCCATGCGGATGAAACAAGTGTACAGGGTCCTATTCGACTGAAACACAGACCACATCAAGGAGTTACGGCAAGAGTTTGTGCTCGTAAGTCCCATACATTCAGCACTGACACGCATGTATTGTACCAGTAATCCAATATTGTTCCTTTTCTACAGTGTCTCACTGTAGTCCACTGCGTTGACCCATCTGTGTCCATACTATAACTTGCATTATTATCATGCTGTCTGTTCCAGCGGATCCAGGAGCATGACACAGCTAATGAGCTATATGAATACATATTCATTGATGAGGTTGGATTCAACCTGGTGAAGAGGAGGCACCGGGGCAGAAATGTCATTGGCCAGCGCGCCATTGTTGAGGTCCCCGGCCAGCGTGATGGGAACATCACTTTGTGTGCTGCAATGGGTTGAGCAGGCCCGTTGACAGTACTGTACTGTTCAGAAATAAAACTTTTTTTGCCGCATATGTGTGCTGTTTTATGTTTGAAAAAATTAGGCCTACACTGAGACATTTTACAAAAGTTGAAATGGCTGATTCCCCAGAGTCATTCGTATGGTGTGTTCCATTTCTAGAATTGTGTTTTCAATTTTGCACTACTGTGTGCTGTGAATGCTTGGTAGTGCATTTTGTGAACAGGTAAGAGATTTGATGGCAAAGAGTCATCTTGCAAAGGAGTGTCAGGTTTAGCATTTTGTGTGTGAGCTTTTCAGTTTTGTGTGTGCAGTTTTGAGAAAGCCGTTATTGTTTTGAGAAACGTGTGTTAACAATTGTGAAAAACTGTAATGTGTTACTGTAATTTATTATGTTCCTTTGATATCACGTTGGAATACTTGAAAGCGGACTAGTTTAATTTGTAAACAACTTGATTTTTTTTTCACACATGATGGACATTATGTCACAATGAGCCTTGCAATTATGATGTCATCTACAACTTGAGCTTTAATTCGAAGTTTCAGAGTTTTCAGTTAGATCATGAAATAGCAGAGTTAGTTTCTCATTACAGATAGCAATAGTTATTTGATTATTTACATTTGAGATCAAAACAATTTATTGGCTTAATGGGTCAGGCCCAAAGTGACCCAGGGGTCTCTAGTGGAGAGTCACTTACAAGATTTCTTCACCTATTCTCCCTTCTGACTTGTTGTGTGTCTATGAAAAGAAAGTCTGCCTCCTCAGCGAAGACAAACGATGATACAGATTATGGTAAGTGTTTAAGGAGCCCTTGGACAACTAGTTGCCGGATAACAAACACAATTCACGATACATCGCTAATTCCATTCTTTTTTGTGTTTAAACTATCAGAAAGTTCCCTCTCAGCTGATGGCGGTAGACACCGTCTGATGAAGGTAGAGAAAGTCACGAAGAAGAAGTCAAACAAACGTAAACTAAAGCCTCTGAAACAGATCTTTGGGCAGTGGAGAAAGAGCCCTCAGTCCCCCACAGGAAAGGACAAAGACTGTACAGTTGAGCAACAAAACCTACTACATCACATCCTATCTCTGGTTACAATTTATACCTGTTTGATTTAAATAATGCTCCTAAAGGCCTAAACATTTTGACCTTTTCAGTCGAGGCAAAGATCTTCAGACCAGGGCCAAACTCCAGACCACTCACCAAGATCAAGGTTTAATTCTTCAGAGAATGGCCAATGCAGAAGAACCAGCACTGTAAGACAACACAACCTACTAGATTGTATCTCACCATTAATGGATGCTTGTTCATACCAATTCCTTTATCCCCCATCACAATGGAATCGGGAGGA
Organism: Osmerus mordax; assembly: GCF_038355195.1. Classification (NCBI taxonomy): domain Eukaryota; kingdom Metazoa; phylum Chordata; class Actinopteri; order Osmeriformes; family Osmeridae; genus Osmerus; species Osmerus mordax. The sequence goes on along the minus strand of NC_090050.1, from coordinate 9,397,201 downwards.
CAGTATGGATCGGTCTCCATGTGTGCATCAGGTTGTCACACAGTAATGTGGACTTTAATCCACTAGGGGGCGGTCTGGTCACTGACTGACCCAAGGGTGGAACTACAGTACATCACTGGCGGGGGGACAACATGATTACTGTTTGCTTGTTTCATGCTGGACTGTCATTAAAAACCTCCTCCACCTACTGTCCTCTTCCTCCTCAGGTCATTGAGGAGGAGCTGCTGCTCCCTCTGTTCAGCCCTCTGTCTGGACCACTGGTCCTTTACAGGCCAGTGTGGCTTCCTGTAAGTCTCCTCTGTTTGGGGTTAGCGGTTTGAGAGGGTGCATAGACGTATCACTAAGAACATGGGCAAATAGCAATAGCTAGTTATGTCATCGTAACACACTGATAATATACTCGACACAAATAACGATTTTCCATACAAGTCCTAAGATTCTCTAACTTTTCTCTCTGCCATGAAGGCTCCTTCACCCATGCCGGTTCTCAAACTGACTCATGCTGGGAAGCTGGTACTGAGCATCTTAATATCTCTGGACAATCTGGTAACTATTTCACTCCACATTCCATATTCTTAGTCCATTATTTACTGTCTGGAGATTAAAAATAAATAATAAACTGGCTTAAATCATGAAGTCACCCTCAACCAAGAGGATGTACTTGATTGTCTTAATATCTTCCCTGCCACAGACTTTCTTCATGGCCCCTGTTTGGCCCAAACAGTTTCCCAAAGTGTACCTCACCGTAGCTGGGAAAATGACTTTGGAGGCTTTGACCCTTTCCAGAGGACAGGTAATCTTAGTAACATCGAAATAAACTGAATGAGAAGCCCAAACTATTAGCATCTACACTTATTTGTATGCCACGGCAGTACAATGAAAACCAAAACAGACAGGATTGAAAGGATTGTTTCAAAGGACAGTGTGTTAAATTGCAAGTTAGGGTGACTGTTTGGCTCTTGTTGTGCAGCCTGTCTTGCCTGAGCCGGAGAAGGACGCCTCTTCCCTGAGTGAGGAGAAATCTAAGAGGTTCCACAAGGAGGAACTCTTTGAGGAGGACCTACCCCTCATGGATACTTGGAACGGCTCAGTTTTCACAAACACCAGGCGCAATACCGGACGACTGCAGGTAATTCAGACAACTCTGTCATGTGGACTTCTCTGATTCTGTATTGACCACTACACACACACACACACACACACACAACGGTAACGTGGTAGTGTGGAAACGCACTTAATGAGTCAGCCCTGTCTGCGAGTTACAAGCTCTAATCTCAACCTTGGAACAAAGGATGTCTTTTCGGTCTGTTGGTATGTTTGGCTTAGCAATTAGGAGACTGAAGTTCAATCCCCAACATGTTGCATTTATATTAAGGGAACCCTCTCTTTACAGACCCTGGAGGAGGTTGAGCAGAAGATCAGTGTAGTCATGGACCAACGGACCCAGCTGTGGTGGAAGAGACAGCTCCACATTGACTTTCTGACCCCTGAGGTGAGAGAATACTGAGGACTGAACAGGCCACCAACCAGAGCATCTGGCTGATCCTACGGTTCCTGGAGGAAACTGAATGTATTCCTGTGTGTCTTTTTCAGGGATTGGTGGCTGTGTCTACCATCAAACAGGAGGTCACAGGGGTGCAGGTCAGTCGAACACCTAATGTTCACAAGCGGACATCAACGCTGCTTCAGTGTTGACAGCTTGACACAGATTTGATATCAGTTAGTAATAAACTGATGAGTTCTGCTTTGTCCTCCCTAGTTACTCGATAGAGAGATGAGTCACGTGACGTCCTACTGCATCAACATAAGAAAGGAGTTCTTGTACTTTGAGGATGGCCAGGTGCACGACACTATCCTTGTCGAAACGTCTTGTTCGGTTGAGAGTCGTCACTGTTTAACGGTGTACTAAACGTCTAAAGATGTTCTGTGTTTCCTAACCACAGGAGGTGGACGTGAAGACCACTTTCGAGGGCTTCGCCGAGGCAGCAGGTGAGACACGGACGGCGAGCTGGTCTCGCTCCAACACAGAGTCCACCTTCAGTGACCCTCCTCCACCTCGCTCTCCTCACGGCTCTCCTCCTCCCCCGGCTCCTTCTCCCCACTTTGACGACACTCCTCAGGTAAAATGTCTTTCCATTTACATGGGCTTGTACCTCTGCCAGTGACTCCACTGGCCACTGAGTGAAAGGTGCCTTGAGATTGAGACAAATGTTGCTTTTGTGTTGCAGGATATTGAGGAGGACATTGTGGAGGAACCAATTGTGGAGGTGCCCCTGATGCAGTAAGTTCTATAGGAATACTGGATGAAAATAGTCCTGCTACTCTCCTGTGTACAGAATGAAACCTAAAGTGCTTCTTCAGTACATCTCACGATATCAATGAGTATTTCATTTTCTTGATACAGAAGCTATTTTGCCTACAAAGGGACCACAGATTTTGAGGGTAAACTGGCTGCCCTCCGCAATACCTTTAAGGTAACGAGAAACAGTATTTGTCATGAGTCTCTACATTTTACTTCATGTAGATACAGTGTCCCGATGGTTCTCCAATATTTTCCAGGATCTGACCAACACCAACAAGTCCCTTAACTACATCAGCCATGCTGGGCGGATGGTTCTTGGTCTACTGGTTCAGCTCAATAACCAGGTAACTACAGAATTCACAATACCGCGAGAGAAAGAGAGAGGGCAATGAGTCTTAGTGTTTTGTACTCAATAAGAAGTTTGAGGTGTGAGTTTTATTACGTTTCTGTTTTGAGGATGTGAGGGACTTTCAGCAAGCCTATGACCGCCTGGTCTCCTTCATCAATGAGCCAGGAAACAGACAGGCTATGATGGAGGAAATTAGCCAATCAGGAGTAGGTGTAGCCAGACAGCAGATCAGATTCCAGTCATTCCATAGCAATGAATGAGGTTATGATGTAGGTTTTTGATCTTTTTGTCATTTTGTGTCATACTGTTCTTTAAAATATGCACTTGTTTGATTTCAGATCACCCAAATCAATTTCCTTGATTTGTTCTTTGAAATGATCCTGCTCGGCCTTTTGGAGGGCAAGACAGTCCATGCTGCCCCAGTAAGAGACACAAACATAATAGTGTAATCTTATTGGCTGGTCCAACCCACCATTCTGTAGTCCTATTGTTATGTTGACTGTGTCTCATCTCTCATGTCTCTCTACTGCTACTCCAGAGGCCCAATGGATTCCTCCATCTGCTCTTTGGGGTCATTCTGTCCATCAGACCACCAGGACAGAGCTGGAGCCAGAGATCTGAGAACTTTTTATTAAGAATCAAGGTGCAGTCTCTTTCTCTCTGTCTCACACTCTTTCTTTCTCTCCCCTTCACACACTCTACCTGGACAGTGTTCACTGTGTCTTTGTAGATTTACAGTACTAAATGTTTTGGATGTCTCAATGTGTTCTCAGAGCCAGATGCAGTCATGGATGGACGCCATCTTTGATTTTGAGCACCATCTATATGGCTGTCCTGAGATTATGTCTGGAGAAGTCCTTGGGAACCTAGAAATGCAGGTGGAGTTCCTTTTGTCCTCCTTGGACTAGCAAGGTCTCACATTCTACAGCTCCAGAGCAGAACAGACGAGTCTACAGCCAATACCATCGTGGTCTGCATGAAGAAAACATACGCAGAACACTTGATCTGTGCCTTTTTGTGGATGGTATCTATCAAAGTAAAGAACTCAGATCAGACCGATAGAATCTTTCCAAATAGATGGTGTCTTTTAGGTACCTCAGCGATGTCTATGATTGTTTAATACCTGCAACAACAGTGTGTATGGAGGACTCAATTGTTCAATGAAAGATGGCAGATTAAACTATATGTGCAAAAGTGTGGACACCAAAACATTGAGTGCTTTGCTTCATTCTTGGAAAGAGGAAAATGGCCAGATAAGAAAAAAATCAGTTCCCATTCTCATTGTTTTTCATATCACATTGACAGAGAGTATGTTCTGGAAATCCTCAGTCAAAGTGTCCCCTGAACTTTAAAAAAACAAGGATATAGAAACTTGTTGAATACAGTCTTTGATGAAACCCCCAGAACTGTGCAGGTATCATCATCAGATTATTCAGAGATGACAAGCCGTCCTTTTTCAAGGGTTGATGTACATTTTCCAGAAGGGTACAAATATTTTCGGTTTATTATGAAACTATTGCGTGACAAATTACACTATGGTGGGATGCCCCAGTCTGGGTAATTAATGAGTGAAAAACTCACTGCCCCCAACATCCAACATCCCTCTTGTGTTTACTCACTTCTCCATCTTTAGTGGAAGTCACTAAATAAACAGCTTCTAAATGTATATTACACATCTTCCCAGAGCCTGCTGGGATATTATTGCAGAGGCAAATAAAACATGAACTAAACACAGACAAGTCAGCTGTTCTTAAAAAAAGGACAATTTATTTATCTTCCAAAAGATTGAGGCAAACATTCCTATTATGTTGCACGTACAAAATCATCTCGCCTGTGCATAGTATCTTTGATGAATATTGGTCTTCAATACAAAAGCAATCGATTTCGCCCCAAGAATGTAGTTCTGTAGATACCACTCGGCAAGTAATTGCAACGCTGAAACTGCAAATAAATAAAGCGCTCTGGTTCCCCTTAAATAAAAAGAAGCATCAATGCAGTTAATAACATCTTGTTAATCCGTGTAGTGTTTCGCTGACATCGCTTTCACATTTTAGCACATGGAGCACAGTGACCTAGTCTACATACCGTCGCGTAACCTCGATGACGCCTAAAAGGTCACACATGGTCACGCCATAACCGTGACGTTTTGCTTTCACTACCGGTAATATGCCACTGCAGACTTCCACCACCACCGCCTATTTCGGATCTAGAACACATTCATTTGTCTTAACCAAACAATCACACAACCCATTTTTTGGGGGAAAGGCACCCATTGGCAACTAGTTTGACAGACGAGAAGCCAGAGAAGGAAGACTGGTAAGAGTGATGTTCAGGCGTCTTGGCGCTGGTCTGGCCAGCCAGCGGCTGCTGTGACATGCTAGGGACGAAGGGGACACCGAGGTACGGTAGTCATGGCAACCCGAGTAGCATCCATCCCAACAAGAGATAACAGGGACAGCCAGCGTTGTCCAGGACATCCATCAGGGACAGCTAACAGAGTGTCCAGGGAGAGCTAGCAGCATCCAGGGACAGGGAGAAGGGATTTGTCACAGAGGGGCCGAAGCGAGCGGTGGTCCATGGAGATCTGGTGCTCCGAGGGGCCAGGGAAGCTACGGAGAAGCAGGGGTGGAGGGTCAGTAGGTACGCACACTCTCAGAACAGACAGGCCAAAAGGTCAAAGGTCGGCTGGCCCCGTCTGGACAGGCATCAGGGGCTGGTCCAGTTTTCCAGTGTCCAACACTCAGTGGTTTGGTTTGGCACGTTCCCATCAAGGCTTGATCTTCCACAGCTGGGGGAACGGACGAGAAAGAGAGGAAGCAACATCAGCTCAAAGATTCCCTCTCGAAGAACGCTGTATGGTGAATGTTGACGCGCTCTACAGGGAGGTGCTAGGGCCTGTTTCCTGGGGAGCATCGCAACCTAGTTCTAGACTAACTCCTGCATTGGAGGTTGTACATTCGACATGCTCACTAATTGTAGACCAGTGGGGGGGAGGGAAGGGGGAGGAGCTCACCCTGATATTGAAGCCCAGCAGGTCGCTGACCACGGCGGACAGGGCTGACAGGATGACCACCCGGGTGATGTTGTACACCAGGGGGTTCACCGTCAGACCCAGCAGCCGGAAGGGGATGTCCAACTCCTGGGGGGAGGAGGGGAGTAAGGGGAGCGGGGATTGGGGTAGGGGAGGGGTTAGGAGGGTGGGTTGAGGGAGATGGGAATGGAGGGGGAGAGGGCAGACATGATAAAGCACGGAACGTATTGGAATCACAGACATAAAATACATTTAAGAAAATACAAGCTCTTTGGATCTTAAGTTGAATTCTGACTTGTTTTTGACAAAGTGAAAAATGTATGTTAAAGAATTTTTTATAGATTTGCAAACATTTAAAAAAAGCTTGTTTCACGTTATTATTATGGGTATTGTGTGTAGAATTTTGAGGAAAAAAATACATGTAATCCATTTTGGAATACACCTGTAACGTGGAAAAAGTGAAGCGCCTTGAAAACTTTCCGGATGCACTTTAACTATTACACCTACCATGCATCAGTTAATTGAAAATGACACAGTTACAGTAGTTACAGTACTAACTTTGTAACAAATGAGTCAGTCCCTGGTGAAAGATGAAGACCAGTGATACAGGGGATGGGGATACAGTAGCTCAGTGGTAGTGACTGCTACTAAACCATAGGTTGCAGGTTCAAATCCCCCTCTGTACATTGCATGGATAAACCCGTCTGCAAACGGAATACATCTTAATTTTTTAACAAGACGATTGCTGAGGGTTACTTACTTTCATGAGTTTAGTTGCGAGCTTCAGAACATTGTTCACTATGTTCAGTTCTTCTTTCTTGTTGGGTTTCTTTTCCATCTTGAGTTACAGGTTTATCTGGGGGAAGGAGCAGGAAACTAGCTGTGAGTAAGGGAGCGTGTGTGACAGAGTACATGTGTTTACATTTACATTTAGTCATTTAGCAGACGCTCTTATCCAGAGCAACTTACAGTAAGTACAGGGACATTCCCCCGAGGCAAGTAAGGTGAAGTGCCTTGCAACATCATTTTGCACGACAACAACATCATTTTGCACGGCCGGGGAATCGAACCAACAACCTTCTGATTACTAGCCCGATTCCCTAACCGCTCAGCCACCTGACTCCCAGTTTTTGTTTACTGAGTGTGCATGTGTGAGTGTGTGTGTCTGCATACAGAAGAATGCATCTGTGTGTGTGCGTGAGTGACTCAGCGAACGAGTGTTGTGTAGTCACTGTGTGTGTGCACGCGAGTTTGTAAATATGACTGTATGTGTGTGTATGTGTGTGTGTGAGAGAGAGTATGTTTGTAAATATGTGATTGTACATACTTTACGTCGCTGTAGGTGTGTGTAACACTTTTCTTAGCCATATGGGACATTTAATCAATATAAAGATAAACTAGAACCTGGGTTCCCAGCAGCTGAATTGTGAGCTGGCTGAAATATATAAACGCTTACCAATGAAGTGTAAATATGGCAATATCCAGTTACCGGTACTATTATTTTCAAGCCTCCACTAGAGAAACTTTACGATCAGTTTAAATCACCTATGACATTTCTCTAGAAACACATGAATGATGACAAAAGGAAATAATTGAAATACAATGAATATAAATATCAGTCCTCTTAAAGGTAGGCCTACTTCACTACCAAATTTGTAAATGCACCTTTCACTCAAAAATCACTTATGGTACTACCAATCACATCACATTAATATCAGAATATTAAACATTCTTGTTTTGTTCAAACCATGCACAGAAGAGAACATTACACTATCCTTTGAGTCCTTGCAGAGTGCTCACAGTTCAGTCCCACACGTGTTACCCAAATGAAAATACCAGAGCACAGGCTTATGTTGGAGCTCGTTCCGTAGGTGCACTTGAAACATGCCATAAATCATAGTAACAAAAATACAATATAAATGTTTACAAAATATTTTTTACATGCTTCACTAACTGTTTCACTCACAGTGTGACAAGATACATTCAAATTAAAATACTTAAAATTAAAAAATGTTATACATATTTTATGAATGCTCCATAGCCAGGTCAGCTTCACTGAAATATTACTGTCAGCCTGAGGGTGGCACTGTTGTTTGGTGGAAACGCTAAAACAGCCAATACCTAAAGCATCACATCAGTGTCGTGCAGTCTGGGTAGGCAAGGTAGGCACTGCCAAACGTAAAAATGTTTATTAAATCATTTTATTTAATAAACTTGTATTTATATTTTTACTGTTTAGTCTTGTGATTTATATATGCAATATGTGTGTTATTCCAATTGTTTAGATGTTACGATGACAAATGTAGCAGTTGCATAATCTTTATACAACAAAAATTGTAGAATAAACAGCCATTCACTGCGGACGACAAGCGAAAAACTGATACTGTATTCTTCAAAATGTACGTAGAAAAGCACAACTCTGCTGTGCCTTTGCACGTAAATATGTTATGCCAGTAATCACCTACGTTACGTATCAAACATGGACCAATTAAAATCGAGATATTACTGGACATTTGCGCAGCAGACGTCATTACACCAGCTACATTGTAAACGTAATCCCCGCGAAATTCAAGTCAAAATGACAGCAGCGGTGTGTGCCGATATCACAGAGTTGAGGAATTACTCCAAGATCGATTTTATTCAAAAAAAAGAGTTAACAGCAAGAGGGAGGTCTACGCCAGACTTAAATGGACTACTGCAGCAAAAGGGACACATTTTTTTCGATCGTTTCAAACTGACTGGTATGGAATAAAAGATTGGCTATGTGGCTGTGCTAATAGTCAGCGGCTGTAGGCTACTGCTTGTACCGTTTACTGCGTTTACTGTTTTTTACATATTAGCCTAACAGTAGTGTGACCAGACGTCCTCTTTTACCCGGACATGTCCTCTTTTTGAGACCTAAAAAATGCGTCCGGCAGGGATTCCAAAATTGTCCGGGATTTTGCCTCGTCGGATATGTGTTTCTCTGGGTCTTTCACAAACTACAAGTTTTGTATTTGAGATTCGAGTTTTTCACAAACTCAAATCTGGTCACCCTACCTAACAGTAAATTAGGTAATCTGGCTTTCATAACTCAGTGCCTAGCCTCTTACTGACATCACCGCAAGTCAGTGGATCACATGAGGACGCTATCATCTTACATTTACATTTATTCATTTAGCAGACGCTTAAGCGACTTCCAAGAGAGAGCTTTACAAAGTGCATAGGTCACTGATAATAACAACAAGATAGCCCCAAAAACATTGCGGGTAGCCAACACATGAAGCACATATTGTGAACAACCAAAATAAGTGCCAAAGGGAAGAACCATAAGAGCATGGACTGTGGATGTGAGCCTGTCGAGGCAACGCCTCATGGTATGTCGAGGCAAACGCCTCAGTTGGTACGTCGAGCAAAGCCTCAGTTGGTATGTCGATACAGTGCCTCAGTTGGTATGTCGAGGCAACGCCTCCGTTTATGTTTATGTTTATTAAGGATCCCCATAAGTCTACACCGTAGTGGAGACTATTATTCCTGGGATTCAGGCAGAAAACATTACAATATAAATCATAACATGCAGTACAACATGATCAATGTTGGTGAACAAAAACACAAACTTAGAAAACAACATTTACAGTAAAAATAAAATAACAAACAAAAACAGACTTAAAACATCATTGTTGTCTGTCCTAAAATAATAACCTAATCTACTCTAATTTCATTTCTGATTATTGCTGCCTTAAGTTTCCTTTTGAAATCACATGTATTTCTTGTTAGAGTCAAATATGAGGGGAGCACATTCCAGTATGCAATAGCTCTGTACATTACCGTTTTCTTAAGTGCATTGGTTCTGGGTAGAGGAAGAGTAAAGTGACCACTTAGTGCCTGTCTAGTATTAAAACTGTGTCTCATTTACATGTGATAGCTGTAGAGACAAACTGACGGGTTTCTGTGAGAAATAGACATTATTTAAGAACAGAATAAGGCTGCATGCCAGTCTTTCATCCACCCTCACCCATGACAGCCTGGCATGCATATCCTCCACACTACTCCTGACTGAGCAGTCAAGTGTTAGTCTTGCCGCTCTGTTCGGAGCAAGCTGAAGTTTATTAAGTTCCTGCTTTGATGCACTAGACCAGATAACAGGACAGTAGTCCAGATTTGACAGAACTAGAGATTGTATGAGTAGTCTAATTGTTGTGTTGGTTAGCAGATGAGCACTCCTTCTAATTTTTAATCTGAGTGGACCATGACAGTGTTTCGTCAATAATGACACCCAACAGTTTGACTTCTTTGACCTGCTCCATAGTAGCACCCTTTAAAGAGAGGCTTAATTTCTGATCTGTCCGGAGAGAATATTTAGAACCTATAACCATGCATTTAGTTTTTAAAACATTCAACTTCATCTTATTTTCCAAGATCCATTCATTAACCAGCTTTAACTCTAGTTGAAGCACCTCATTACAGTTTTTCACAATTGTTAACACACAAAAAGCAACACTTTGGCACAATTTTCACAACCTTCACTTCATGTACCAATTGCTCGACCCAATTTGGCACTACTTCACACTCCCTTATCTGCATTAGACTCTGACTTTCCTTGTTTACACACTGATGTCAATTACACATCACCTTGTTGTCAAAACACTACACACAATGTTCAGTTGTTAAACACACTTCTCAAGTAAAGCTCTCAAAGCATCAACCTACAACACACAAATATTCAAATCTTAGGTCTGGTGAGCAATTTGCGATCAGGACTGCAGAATTAAAAGGAAGAGGACAAGGAAGAGGACAAGGAAGAGGACAAGGAAGAGGAGGGAGAGGATGACAAGGAGGAGGATAAGGAGGAGGAAGAGGAGGATGACAAGAAGGAGGAGGAGGAAGAGGAGAAGAAGAAGGAGGAGGAGGAGAAAGAAGAAAGAGAACGGTGATCTCCAATGAGATTCGGGCCACCATGGTTGACCATGTGCTCAACCATGGTTTGAGCATGAGGGAGGCTGGCCATCATTAGAACCTTTAGAATAGAGAACAGGTATGAATTATATTTGCCTTGTGTACTGAAATACTGCATATCAATAGAATACAGTGTGCTCACTGTATTTGTATTTTGCAGAACTGAAAGAGAACCACACCGTGGAGGAAGAACATGCACTTTCACAGCCGAACAGGAGACTGACATTGTGAAAATGGTTCGTGGATCCTGGCTGACCATGTCACATTCAGAAACATGGGGGAAAGGAATGCCCCAGGAATGCCATGCGGATGAAACAAGTGTACAGGGTCCTATTCGACTGAAACACAGACCACATCAAGGAGTTACGGCAAGAGTTTGTGCTTGTAAGTCCCATACATTCAGCACTGACACGCATGTATTGTACCAGTAATCCAATATTGTTCCTTTTCTACAGTGTCTCACTGTAGTCCACTGCATTGACCCATCTGTGTCCATACTATAACTTGCATTATTATCATGCTGTCTGTTCCAGCGGATCCAGGAGCATGACACAGCTAATGAGCTATATGAATACATATTCATTGATGAGGTTGGATTCAACCTGGTGAAGAGGAGGCACCGGGGCAGAAATGTCATTGGCCAGCGCGCCATTGTTGAGGTCCCCGGCCAGCGTGATGGGAACATCACTTTGTGTGCTGCAATGGGTTGAGCAGGCCCGTTGACAGTACTGTACTGTTCAGAAATAAAACTTTTTTTGCCGCATATGTGTGCTGTTTTATGTTTGAAAAAATTAGGCCTACACTGAGACATTTTACAAAAGTTGAAATGGCTGATTCCCCAGAGTCATTCGTATGGTGTGTTCCATTTCTAGAATTGTGTTTTCAATTTTGCACTACTGTGTGCTGTGAATGCTTGGTAGTGCATTTTGTGAACAGGTAAGAGATTTGATGGCAAAGAGTCATCTTGCAAAGGAGTGTCAGGTTTAGCATTTTGTGTGTGAGCTTTTCAGTTTTGTGTGTGCAGTTTTGAGAAAGCCGTTATTGTTTTGAGAAACGTGTGTTAACAATTGTGAAAAACTGTAATGTGTTACTGTAATTTATTATGTTCCTTTGATATCACGTTGGAATACTTGAAAGCGGACTAGTTTAATTTGTAAACAACTTGATTTTTTTTTCACACATGATGGACATTATGTCACAATGAGCCTTGCAATTATGATGTCATCTACAACTTGAGCTTTAATTCGAAGTTTCAGAGTTTTCAGTTAGATCATGAAATAGCAGAGTTAGTTTCTCATTACAGATAGCAATAGTTATTTGATTATTTACATTTGAGATCAAAACAATTTATTGGCTTAATGGGTCAGGCCCAAAGTGACCCAGGGGTCTCTAGTGGAGAGTCACTTACAAGATTTCTTCACCTATTCTCCCTTCTGACTTGTTGTGTGTCTATGAAAAGAAAGTCTGCCTCCTCAGCGAAGACAAACGATGATACAGATTATGGTAAGTGTTTAAGGAGCCCTTGGACAACTAGTTGCCGGATAACAAACACAATTCACGATACATCGCTAATTCCATTCTTTTTTGTGTTTAAACTATCAGAAAGTTCCCTCTCAGCTGATGGCGGTAGACACCGTCTGATGAAGGTAGAGAAAGTCACGAAGAAGAAGTCAAACAAACGTAAACTAAAGCCTCTGAAACAGATCTTTGGGCAGTGGAGAAAGAGCCCTCAGTCCCCCACAGGAAAGGACAAAGACTGTACAGTTGAGCAACAAAACCTACTACATCACATCCTATCTCTGGTTACAGTTTATACCTGTGTGATTTAAATAATGCTCCTAAAGGCCTAAACATTTTGACCTTTTCAGTCGAGGCAAAGATCTTCAGACCAGGGCCAAACTCCAGACCACTCACCAAGATCAAGGTTTAATTCTTCAGAGAATGGCCAATGCAGAAGAACCAGCACTGTAAGACAACACAACCTACTAGATTGTATCTCACCATTAATGGATGCTTGTTCATACCAATTCCTTTATCCCCCATCACAATGGAATCGGGAGGACAGTATGGATCGGTCTCCATGTGTGCATCAGGTTGTCACACAGTAATGTGGACTTTAATCCACTAGGGGGCGGTCTGGTCACTGACTGACCCAAGGGTGGAACTACAGTACATCACTGGCGGGGGGACAACATGATTACTGTTTGCTTGTTTCATGCTGGACTGTCATTAAAAACCTCCTCCACCTACTGTCCTCTTCCTCCTCAGGTCATTGAGGAGGAGCTGCTGCTCCCTCTGTTCAGCCCTCTGTCTGGACCACTGGTCCTTTACAGGCCAGTGTGGCTTCCTGTAAGTCTCCTCTGTTTGGGGTTAGCGGTTTGAGAGGGTGCATAGACGTATCACTAAGAACATGGGCAAATAGCAATAGCTAGTTATGTCATCGTAACACACTGATAATATACTCGACACAAATAACGATTTTCCATACAAGTCCTAAGATTCTCTAACTTTTCTCTCTGCCATGAAGGCTCCTTCACCCATGCCGGTTCTCAAACTGACTCATGCTGGGAAGCTGGTACTGAGCATCTTAATATCTCTGGACAATCTGGTAACTATTTCACTCCACATTCCATATTCTTAGTCCATTATTTACTGTCTGGAGATTAAAAATAAATAATAAACTGGTTTAAATCATGAAGTCACCCTCAACCAAGAGGATGTACTTGATTGTCTTAATATCTTCCCTGCCACAGACTTTCTTCATGGCCCCTGTTTGGCCCAAACAGTTTCCCAAAGTGTACCTCACCGTAGCTGGGAAAATGACTTTGGAGGCTTTGACCCTTTCCAGAGGACAGGTAATCTTAGTAACATCGAAATAAACGGAATGAGAAGCCCAAACTATTAGCATCTACACTTATTTGTATGCCACGGCAGTACAATGAAAACCAAAACAGACAGGATTGAAAGGATTGTTTCAAAGGACAGTGTGTTAAATTGCAAGTTAGGGTGACTGTTTGGCTCTTGTTGTGCAGCCTGTCTTGCCTGAGCCGGAGAAGGACGCCTCTTCCCTGAGTGAGGAGAAATCTAAGAGGTTCCACAAGGAGGAACTCTTTGAGGAGGACCTACCCCTCATGGATACTTGGAACGGCTCAGTTTTCACAAACACCAGGCGCAATACCGGACGACTGCAGGTAATTCAGACAACTCTGTCATGTGGACTTCTCTGATTCTGTATTGACCACTACACACACACACACACACACACACAACGGTAACGTGGTAGTGTGGAAACGCACTTAATGAGTCAGCCCTGTCTGCGAGTTACAAGCTCTAATCTCAACCTTGGAACAAAGGATGTCTTTTCGGTCTGTTGGTATGTTTGGCTTAGCAATTAGGAGACTGAAGTTCAATCCCCAACATGTTGCATTTATATTAAGGGAACCCTCTCTTTACAGACCCTGGAGGAGGTTGAGCAGAAGATCAGTGTAGTCATGGACCAACGGACCCAGCTGTGGTGGAAGAGACAGCTCCACATTGACTTTCTGACCCCTGAGGTGAGAGAATACTGAGGACTGAACAGGCCACCAACCAGAGCATCTGGCTGATCCTACGGTTCCTGGAGGAAACTGAATGTATTCCTGTGTGTCTTTTTCAGGGATTGGTGGCTGTGTCTACCATCAAACAGGAGGTCACAGGGGTGCAGGTCAGTCGAACACCTAATGTTCACAAGCGGACATCAACGCTGCTTCAGTGTTGACAGCTTGACACAGATTTGATATCAGTTAGTAATAAACTGATGAGTTCTGCTTTGTCCTCCCTAGTTACTCGATAGAGAGATGAGTCACGTGACGTCCTACTGCATCAACATAAGAAAGGAGTTCTTGTACTTTGAGGATGGCCAGGTGCACGACACTATCCTTGTCGAAACGTCTTGTTCGGTTGAGAGTCGTCACTGTTTAACGGTGTACTAAACGTCTAAAGATGTTCTGTGTTTCCTAACCACAGGAGGTGGACGTGAAGACCACTTTCGAGGGCTTCGCCGAGGCAGCAGGTGAGACACGGACGGCGAGCTGGTCTCGCTCCAACACAGAGTCCACCTTCAGTGACCCTCCTCCACCTCGCTCTCCTCACGGCTCTCCTCCTCCCCCGGCTCCTTCTCCCCACTTTGACGACACTCCTCAGGTAAAATGTCTTTCCATTTACATGGGCTTGTACCTCTGCCAGTGACTCCACTGGCCACTGAGTGAAAGGTGCCTTGAGATTGAGACAAATGTTGCTTTTGTGTTGCAGGATATTGAGGAGGACATTGTGGAGGAACCAATTGTGGAGGTGCCCCTGATGCAGTAAGTTCTATAGGAATACTGGATGAAAATAGTCCTGCTACTCTCCTGTGTACAGAATGAAACCTAAAGTGCTTCTTCAGTACATCTCACGATATCAATGAGTATTTCATTTTCTTGATACAGAAGCTATTTTGCCTACAAAGGGACCACAGATTTTGAGGGTAAACTGGCTGCCCTCCGCAATACCTTTAAGGTAACGAGAAACAGTATTTGTCATGAGTCTCTACATTTTACTTCATGTAGATACAGTGTCCCGATGGTTCTCCAATATTTTCCAGGATCTGACCAACACCAACAAGTCCCTTAACTACATCAGCCATGCTGGGCGGATGGTTCTTGGTCTACTGGTTCAGCTCAATAACCAGGTAACTACAGAATTCACAATACCGCGAGAGAAAGAGAGAGGGCAATGAGTCTTAGTGTTTTGTACTCAATAAGAAGTTTGAGGTGTGAGTTTTATTACGTTTCTGTTTTGAGGATGTGAGGGACTTTCAGCAAGCCTATGACCGCCTGGTCTCCTTCATCAATGAGCCAGGAAACAGACAGGCTATGATGGAGGAAATTAGCCAATCAGGAGTAGGTGTAGCCAGACAGCAGATCAGATTCCAGTCATTCCATAGCAATGAATGAGGTTATGATGTAGGTTTTTGATCTTTTTGTCATTTTGTGTCATACTGTTCTTTAAAATATGCACTTGTTTGATTTCAGATCACCCAAATCAATTTCCTTGATTTGTTCTTTGAAATGATCCTGCTCGGCCTTTTGGAGGGCAAGACAGTCCATGCTGCCCCAGTAAGAGACACAAACATAATAGTGTAATCTTATTGGCTGGTCCAACCCACCATTCTGTAGTCCTATTGTTATGTTGACTGTGTCTCATCTCTCATGTCTCTCTACTGCTACTCCAGAGGCCCAATGGATTCCTCCATCTGCTCTTTGGGGTCATTCTGTCCATCAGACCACCAGGACAGAGCTGGAGCCAGAGATCTGAGAACTTTTTATTAAGAATCAAGGTGCAGTCTCTTTCTCTCTGTCTCACACTCTTTCTTTCTCTCCCCTTCACACACTCTACCTGGACAGTGTTCACTGTGTCTTTGTAGATTTACAGTACTAAATGTTTTGGATGTCTCAATGTGTTCTCAGAGCCAGATGCAGTCATGGATGGACGCCATCTTTGATTTTGAGCACCATCTATATGGCTGTCCTGAGATTATGTCTGGAGAAGTCCTTGGGAACCTAGAAATGCAGGTGGAGTTCCTTTTGTCCTCCTTGGACTAGCAAGGTCTCACATTCTACAGCTCCAGAGCAGAACAGACGAGTCTACAGCCAATACCATCGTGGTCTGCATGAAGAAAACATACGCAGAACACTTGATCTGTGCCTTTTTGTGGATGGTATCTATCAAAGTAAAGAACTCAGATCAGACCGATAGAATCTTTCCAAATAGATGGTGTCTTTTAGGTACCTCAGCGATGTCTATGATTGTTTAATACCTGCAACAACAGTGTGTATGGAGGACTCAATTGTTCAATGAAAGATGGCAGATTAAACTATATGTGCAAAAGTGTGGACACCAAAACATTGAGTGCTTTGCTTCATTCTTGGAAAGAGGAAAATGGCCAGATAAGAAAAAAATCAGTTCCCATTCTCATTGTTTTTCATATCACATTGACAGAGAGTATGTTCTGGAAATCCTCAGTCAAAGTGTCCCCTGAACTTTAAAAAAACAAGGATATAGAAACTTGTTGAATACAGTCTTTGATGAAACCCCCAGAACTGTGCAGGTATCATCATCAGATTATTCAGAGATGACAAGCCGTCCTTTTTCAAGGGTTGATGTACATTTTCCAGAAGGGTACAAATATTTTCGGTTTATTATGAAACTATTGCGTGACAAATTACACTATGGTGGGATGCCCCAGTCTGGGTAATTAATGAGTGAAAAACTCACTGCCCCCAACATCCAACATCCCTCTTGTGTTTACTCACTTCTCCATCTTTAGTGGAAGTCACTAAATAAACAGCTTCTAAATGTATATTACACATCTTCCCAGAGCCTGCTGGGATATTATTGCAGAGGCAAATAAAACATGAACTAAACACAGACAAGTCAGCTGTTCTTAAAAAAAGGACAATTTATTTATCTTCCAAAAGATTGAGGCAAACATTCCTATTATGTTGCACGTACAAAATCATCTCGCCTGTGCATAGTATCTTTGATGAATATTGGTCTTCAATACAAAAGCAATCGATTTCGCCCCAAGAATGTAGTTCTGTAGATACCACTCGGCAAGTAATTGCAACGCTGAAACTGCAAATAAATAAAGCGCTCTGGTTCCCCTTAAATAAAAAGAAGCATCAATGCAGTTAATAACATCTTGTTAATCCGTGTAGTGTTTCGCTGACATCGCTTTCACATTTTAGCACATGGAGCACAGTGACCTAGTCTACATACCGTCGCGTAACCTCGATGACGCCTAAAAGGTCACACATGGTCACGCCATAACCGTGACGTTTTGCTTTCACTACCGGTAATATGCCACTGCAGACTTCCACCACCACCGCCTATTTCGGATCTAGAACACATTCATTTGTCTTAACCAAACAATCACACAACCCATTTTTTGGGGGAAAGGCACCCATTGGCAACTAGTTTGACAGACGAGAAGCCAGAGAAGGAAGACTGGTAAGAGTGATGTTCAGGCGTCTTGGCGCTGGTCTGGCCAGCCAGCGGCTGCTGTGACATGCTAGGGACGAAGGGGACACCGAGGTACGGTAGTCATGGCAACCCGAGTAGCATCCATCCCAACAAGAGATAACAGGGACAGCCAGCGTTGTCCAGGACATCCATCAGGGACAGCTAACAGAGTGTCCAGGGAGAGCTAGCAGCATCCAGGGACAGGGAGAAGGGATTTGTCACAGAGGGGCCGAAGCGAGCGGTGGTCCATGGAGATCTGGTGCTCCGAGGGGCCAGGGAAGCTACGGAGAAGCAGGGGTGGAGGGTCAGTAGGTACGCACACTCTCAGAACAGACAGGCCAAAAGGTCAAAGGTCGGCTGGCCCCGTCTGGACAGGCATCAGGGGCTGGTCCAGTTTTCCAGTGTCCAACACTCAGTGGTTTGGTTTGGCACGTTCCCATCAAGGCTTGATCTTCCACAGCTGGGGGAACGGACGAGAAAGAGAGGAAGCAACATCAGCTCAAAGATTCCCTCTCGAAGAACGCTGTATGGTGAATGTTGACGCGCTCTACAGGGAGGTGCTAGGGCCTGTTTCCTGGGGAGCATCGCAACCTAGTTCTAGACTAACTCCTGCATTGGAGGTTGTACATTCGACATGCTCACTAATTGTAGACCAGTGGGGGGGAGGGAAGGGGGAGGAGCTCACCCTGATATTGAAGCCCAGCAGGTCGCTGACCACGGCGGACAGGGCTGACAGGATGACCACCCGGGTGATGTTGTACACCAGGGGGTTCACCGTCAGACCCAGCAGCCGGAAGGGGATGTCCAACTCCTGGGGGGAGGAGGGGAGTAAGGGGAGCGGGGATTGGGGTAGGGGAGGGGTTAGGAGGGTGGGTTGAGGGAGATGGGAATGGAGGGGGAGAGGGCAGACATGATAAAGCACGGAACGTATTGGAATCACAGACATAAAATACATTTAAGAAAATACAAGCTCTTTGGATCTTAAGTTGAATTCTGACTTGTTTTTGACAAAGTGAAAAATGTATGTTAAAGAATTTTTTATAGATTTGCAAACATTTAAAAAAAGCTTGTTTCACGTTATTATTATGGGTATTGTGTGTAGAATTTTGAGGAAAAAAATACATGTAATCCATTTTGGAATACACCTGTAACGTGGAAAAAGTGAAGCGCCTTGAAAACTTTCCGGATGCACTTTAACTATTACACCTACCATGCATCAGTTAATTGAAAATGACACAGTTACAGTAGTTACAGTACTAACTTTGTAACAAATGAGTCAGTCCCTGGTGAAAGATGAAGACCAGTGATACAGGGGATGGGGATACAGTAGCTCAGTGGTAGTGACTGCTACTAAACCATAGGTTGCAGGTTCAAATCCCCCTCTGTACATTGCATGGATAAACCCGTCTGCAAACGGAATACATCTTAATTTTTTAACAAGACGATTGCTGAGGGTTACTTACTTTCATGAGTTTAGTTGCGAGCTTCAGAACATTGTTCACTATGTTCAGTTCTTCTTTCTTGTTGGGTTTCTTTTCCATCTTGAGTTACAGGTTTATCTGGGGGAAGGAGCAGGAAACTAGCTGTGAGTAAGGGAGCGTGTGTGACAGAGTACATGTGTTTACATTTACATTTAGTCATTTAGCAGACGCTCTTATCCAGAGCAACTTACAGTAAGTACAGGGACATTCCCCCGAGGCAAGTAAGGTGAAGTGCCTTGCAACATCATTTTGCACGACAACAACATCATTTTGCACGGCCGGGGAATCGAACCAACAACCTTCTGATTACTAGCCCGATTCCCTAACCGCTCAGCCACCTGACTCCCAGTTTTTGTTTACTGAGTGTGCATGTGTGAGTGTGTGTGTCTGCATACAGAAGAATGCATCTGTGTGTGTGCGTGAGTGACTCAGCGAACGAGTGTTGTGTGGTCACTGTGTGTGTGCACGCGAGTTTGTAAATATGACTGTATGTGTGTGTATGTGTGTGTGTGAGAGAGAGTATGTTTGTAAATATGTGATTGTACATACTTTACGTCGCTGTAGGTGTGTGTAACACTTTTCTTAGCCATATGGGACATTTAATCAATATAAAGATAAACTAGAACCTGGGTTCCCAGCAGCTGAATTGTGAGCTGGCTGAAATATATAAACGCTTACCAATGAAGTGTAAATATGGCAATATCCAGTTACCGGTACTATTATTTTCAAGCCTCCACTAGAGAAACTTTACGATCAGTTTAAATCACCTATGACATTTCTCTAGAAACACATGAATGATGACAAAAGGAAATAATTGAAATACAATGAATATAAATATCAGTCCTCTTAAAGGTAGGCCTACTTCACTACCAAATTTGTAAATGCACCTTTCACTCAAAAATCACTTATGGTACTACCAATCACATCACATTAATATCAGAATATTAAACGTTCTTGTTTTGTTCAAACCATGCACAGAAGAGAACATTACACTATCCTTTGAGTCCTTGCAGAGTGCTCACAGTTCAGTCCCACACGTGTTACCCAAAAGAAAATACCAGAGCACAGGCTTATGTTGGAGCTCGTTCCGTAGGTGCACTTGAAACATGCCATAAATCATAGTAACAAAAATACAATATAAATGTTTACAAAATATTTTTTCCATGCTTCACTAACTGTTTCACTCACAGTGTGACAAGATACATTCAAATTAAAATACTTAAAATTAAAAAATGTTATACATATTTTATGAATGCTCCATAGCCAGGTCAGCTTCACTGAAATATTACTGTCAGCCTGAGGGTGGCACTGTTGTTTGGTGGAAACGCTAAAACAGCCAATACCTAAAGCATCACATCAGTGTCGTGCAGTCTGGGTAGGCAAGGTAGGCACTGCCAAACGTAAAAATGTTTATTAAATCATTTTATTTAATAAACTTGTATTTATATTTTTACTGTTTAGTCTTGTGATTTATATATGCAATATGTGTGCTATTCCAATTGTTTAGATGTTACGATGACAAATGTAGCAGTTGCATAATCTTTATACAACAAAAATTGTAGAATAAACAGCCATTCACTGCGGACGACAAGCGAAAAACTGATACTGTATTCTTCAAAATGTATGTAGAAAAGCACAACTCTGCTGTGCCTTTGCACGTAAATATGTTATGCCAGTAATCACCTACGTTACGTATCAAACATGGACCAATTAAAATCGAGATATTACTGGACATTTGCGCAGCTGACGTCATTACACCAGCTACATTGTAAACGTAATCCCCGCGAAATTCAACTCAAAATGACAGCAGCGGTGTGTGCCGATATCACAGAGTTGAGGAATTACTCCAAGATCGATTTTATTCAAAAAAAGAGTTAACAGCAAGAGGGAGGTCTACGCCAGACTTAAATGGACTACTGCAGCAAAAGGGACACATTTTTTTCGATCGTTTCAAACTGACTGGTATGGAATAAAAGATTGGCTATGTGGCTGTGCTAATAGTCAGCGGCTGTAGGCTACTGCTTGTACCGTTTACTGCGTTTACTGTTTTTTACATATTAGCCTAACAGTAGTGTGACCAGACGTCCTCTTTTACCCGGACATGTCCTCTTTTTGAGACCTAAAAAATGCGTCCGGCAGGGATTCCAAAATTGTCCGGGATTTTGCCTCGTCGGATATGTGTTTCTCTGGGTCTTTCACAAACTACAAGTTTTGGATTTGAGATTCGAGTTTTTCACAAACTCAAATCTGGTCACCCTACCTAACAGTAAATTAGGTAATCTGGCTTTCATAACTCAGTGCCTAGCCTCTTACTGACATCACCGCAAGTCAGTGGATCACATGAGGACGCTATCATCTTACATTTACATTTATTCATTTAGCAGACGCTTAAGCGACTTCCAAGAGAGAGCTTTACAAAGTGCATAGGTCACTGATAATAACAACAAGATAGCCCCAAAAACATTGCGGGTAGCCAACACATGAAGCACATATTGTGAACAACCAAAATAAGTGCCAAAGGGAAGAACCATAAGAGCATGGACTGTGGATGTGAGCCTGTCGAGGCAACGCCTCATGGTATGTCGAGGCAAACGCCTCAGTTGGTACGTCGAGCAAAGCCTCAGTTGGTATGTCGATACAGTGCCTCAGTTGGTATGTCGAGGCAACGCCTCCGTTTATGTTTATGTTTATTAAGGATCCCCATAAGT
The DNA here is from genome assembly GCF_038355195.1 of Osmerus mordax. Taxonomy (NCBI): domain Eukaryota; kingdom Metazoa; phylum Chordata; class Actinopteri; order Osmeriformes; family Osmeridae; genus Osmerus; species Osmerus mordax. The sequence goes on along the minus strand of NC_090050.1, from coordinate 9,375,354 downwards.
CTACACCGTAGTGGAGACTATTATTCCTGGGATTCAGGCAGAAAACATTACAATATAAATCATAACATGCAGTACAACATGATCAATGTTGGTGAACAAAAACACAAACTTAGAAAACAACATTTACAGTAAAAATAAAATAACAAACAAAAACAGACTTAAAACATCATTGTTGTCTGTCCTAAAATAATAACCTAATCTACTCTAATTTCATTTCTGATTATTGCTGCCTTAAGTTTCCTTTTGAAATCACATGTATTTCTTGTTAGAGTCAAATATGAGGGGAGCACATTCCAGTATGCAATAGCTCTGTACATTACCGTTTTCTTAAGTGCATTGGTTCTGGGTAGAGGAAGAGTAAAGTGACCACTTAGTGCCTGTCTAGTATTAAAACTGTGTCTCATTTACATGTGATAGCTGTAGAGACAAACTGACGGGTTTCTGTGAGAAATAGACATTATTTAAGAACAGAATAAGGCTGCATGCCAGTCTTTCATCCACCCTCACCCATGACAGCCTGGCATGCATATCCTCCACACTACTCCTGACAGAGCAGTCAAGTGTTAGTCTTGCCGCTCTGTTCGGAGCAAGCTGAAGTTTATTAAGTTCCTGCTTTGATGCACTAGACCAGATAACAGGACAGTAGTCCAGATTTGACAGAACTAGAGATTGTATGAGTAGTCTAATTGTTGTGTTGGTTAGCAGATGAGCACTCCTTCTAATTTTTAATCTGAGTGGACCATGACAGTGTTTCGTCAATAATGACACCCAACAGTTTGACTTCTTTGACCTGCTCCATAGTAGCACCCTTTAAAGAGAGGCTTAATTTCTGATCTGTCCGGAGAGAATATTTAGAACCTATAACCATGCATTTAGTTTTTAAAACATTCAACTTCATCTTATTTTCCAAGATCCATTCATTAACCAGCTTTAACTCTAGTTGAAGCACCTCATTACAGTTTTTCACAATTGTTAACACACAAAAAGCAACACTTTGGCACAATTTTCACAACCTTCACTTCATGTACCAATTGCTCGACCCAATTTGGCACTACTTCACACTCCCTTATCTGCATTAGACTCTGACTTTCCTTGTTTACACACTGATGTCAATTACACATCACCTTGTTGTCAAAACACTACACACAATGTTCAGTTGTTAAACACACTTCTCAAGTAAAGCTCTCAAAGCATCAACCTACAACACACAAATATTCAAATCTTAGGTCTGGTGAGCAATTTGCGATCAGGACTGCAGAATTAAAAGGAAGAGGACAAGGAAGAGGACAAGGAAGAGGACAAGGAAGAGGAGGGAGAGGATGACAAGGAGGAGGATAAGGAGGAGGAAGAGGAGGATGACAAGAAGGAGGAGGAGGAAGAGGAGAAGAAGAAGGAGGAGGAGGAGAAAGAAGAAAGAGAACGGTGATCTCCAATGAGATTCGGGCCACCATGGTTGACCATGTGCTCAACCATGGTTTGAGCATGAGGGAGGCTGGCCATCATTAGAACCTTTAGAATAGAGAACAGGTATGAATTATATTTGCCTTGTGTACTGAAATACTGCATATCAATAGAATACAGTGTGCTCACTGTATTTGTATTTTGCAGAACTGAAAGAGAACCACACCGTGGAGGAAGAACATGCACTTTCACAGCCGAACAGGAGACTGACATTGTGAAAATGGTTCGTGGATCCTGGCTGACCATGTCACATTCAGAAACATGGGGGAAAGGAATGCCCCAGGAATGCCATGCGGATGAAACAAGTGTACAGGGTCCTATTCGACTGAAACACAGACCACATCAAGGAGTTACGGCAAGAGTTTGTGCTCGTAAGTCCCATACATTCAGCACTGACACGCATGTATTGTACCAGTAATCCAATATTGTTCCTTTTCTACAGTGTCTCACTGTAGTCCACTGCATTGACCCATCTGTGTCCATACTATAACTTGCATTATTATCATGCTGTCTGTTCCAGCGGATCCAGGAGCATGACACAGCTAATGAGCTATATGAATACATATTCATTGATGAGGTTGGATTCAACCTGGTGAAGAGGAGGCACCGGGGCAGAAATGTCATTGGCCAGCGCGCCATTGTTGAGGTCCCCGGCCAGCGTGATGGGAACATCACTTTGTGTGCTGCAATGGGTTGAGCAGGCCCGTTGACAGTACTGTACTGTTCAGAAATAAAACTTTTTTTGCCGCATATGTGTGCTGTTTTATGTTTGAAAAAATTAGGCCTACACTGAGACATTTTACAAAAGTTGAAATGGCTGATTCCCCAGAGTCATTCGTATGGTGTGTTCCATTTCTAGAATTGTGTTTTCAATTTTGCACTACTGTGTGCTGTGAATGCTTGGTAGTGCATTTTGTGAACAGGTAAGAGATTTGATGGCAAAGAGTCATCTTGCAAAGGAGTGTCAGGTTTAGCATTTTGTGTGTGAGCTTTTCAGTTTTGTGTGTGCAGTTTTGAGAAAGCCGTTATTGTTTTGAGAAACGTGTGTTAACAATTGTGAAAAACTGTAATGTGTTACTGTAATTTATTATGTTCCTTTGATATCACGTTGGAATACTTGAAAGCGGACTAGTTTAATTTGTAAACAACTTGATTTTTTTTTCACACATGATGGACATTATGTCACAATGAGCCTTGCAATTATGATGTCATCTACAACTTGAGCTTTAATTCGAAGTTTCAGAGTTTTCAGTTAGATCATGAAATAGCAGAGTTAGTTTCTCATTACAGATAGCAATAGTTATTTGATTATTTACATTTGAGATCAAAACAATTTATTGGCTTAATGGGTCAGGCCCAAAGTGACCCAGGGGTCTCTAGTGGAGAGTCACTTACAAGATTTCTTCACCTATTCTCCCTTCTGACTTGTTGTGTGTCTATGAAAAGAAAGTCTGCCTCCTCAGCGAAGACAAACGATGATACAGATTATGGTAAGTGTTTAAGGAGCCCTTGGACAACTAGTTGCCGGATAACAAACACAATTCACGATACATCGCTAATTCCATTCTTTTTTGTGTTTAAACTATCAGAAAGTTCCCTCTCAGCTGATGGCGGTAGACACCGTCTGATGAAGGTAGAGAAAGTCACGAAGAAGAAGTCAAACAAACGTAAACTAAAGCCTCTGAAACAGATCTTTGGGCAGTGGAGAAAGAGCCCTCAGTCCCCCACAGGAAAGGACAAAGACTGTACAGTTGAGCAACAAAACCTACTACATCACATCCTATCTCTGGTTACAGTTTATACCTGTGTGATTTAAATAATGCTCCTAAAGGCCTAAACATTTTGACCTTTTCAGTCGAGGCAAAGATCTTCAGACCAGGGCCAAACTCCAGACCACTCACCAAGATCAAGGTTTAATTCTTCAGAGAATGGCCAATGCAGAAGAACCAGCACTGTAAGACAACACAACCTACTAGATTGTATCTCACCATTAATGGATGCTTGTTCATACCAATTCCTTTATCCCCCATCACAATGGAATCGGGAGGACAGTATGGATCGGTCTCCATGTGTGCATCAGGTTGTCACACAGTAATGTGGACTTTAATCCACTAGGGGGCGGTCTGGTCACTGACTGACCCAAGGGTGGAACCACAGTACATCACTGGCGGGGGGACAACATGATTACTGTTTGCTTGTTTCATGCTGGACTGTCATTAAAAACCTCCTCCACCTACTGTCCTCTTCCTCCTCAGGTCATTGAGGAGGAGCTGCTGCTCCCTCTGTTCAGCCCTCTGTCTGGACCACTGGTCCTTTACAGGCCAGTGTGGCTTCCTGTAAGTCTCCTCTGTTTGGGGTTAGCGGTTTGAGAGGGTGCATAGACGTATCACTAAGAACATGGGCAAATAGCAATAGCTAGTTATGTCATCGTAACACACTGATAATATACTCGACACAAATAACGATTTTCCATACAAGTCCTAAGATTCTCTAACTTTTCTCTCTGCCATGAAGGCTCCTTCACCCATGCCGGTTCTCAAACTGACTCATGCTGGGAAGCTGGTACTGAGCATCTTAATATCTCTGGACAATCTGGTAACTATTTCACTCCACATTCCATATTCTTAGTCCATTATTTACTGTCTGGAGATTAAAAATAAATAATAAACTGGTTTAAATCATGAAGTCACCCTCAACCAAGAGGATGTACTTGATTGTCTTAATATCTTCCCTGCCACAGACTTTCTTCATGGCCCCTGTTTGGCCCAAACAGTTTCCCAAAGTGTACCTCACCGTAGCTGGGAAAATGACTTTGGAGGCTTTGACCCTTTCCAGAGGACAGGTAATCTTAGTAACATCGAAATAAACGGAATGAGAAGCCCAAACTATTAGCATCTACACTTATTTGTATGCCACGGCAGTACAATGAAAACCAAAACAGACAGGATTGAAAGGATTGTTTCAAAGGACAGTGTGTTAAATTGCAAGTTAGGGTGACTGTTTGGCTCTTGTTGTGCAGCCTGTCTTGCCTGAGCCGGAGAAGGACGCCTCTTCCCTGAGTGAGGAGAAATCTAAGAGGTTCCACAAGGAGGAACTCTTTGAGGAGGACCTACCCCTCATGGATACTTGGAACGGCTCAGTTTTCACAAACACCAGGCGCAATACCGGACGACTGCAGGTAATTCAGACAACTCTGTCATGTGGACTTCTCTGATTCTGTATTGACCACTACACACACACACACACACACACACAACGGTAACGTGGTAGTGTGGAAACGCACTTAATGAGTCAGCCCTGTCTGCGAGTTACAAGCTCTAATCTCAACCTTGGAACAAAGGATGTCTTTTCGGTCTGTTGGTATGTTTGGCTTAGCAATTAGGAGACTGAAGTTCAATCCCCAACATGTTGCATTTATATTAAGGGAACCCTCTCTTTACAGACCCTGGAGGAGGTTGAGCAGAAGATCAGTGTAGTCATGGACCAACGGACCCAGCTGTGGTGGAAGAGACAGCTCCACATTGACTTTCTGACCCCTGAGGTGAGAGAATACTGAGGACTGAACAGGCCACCAACCAGAGCATCTGGCTGATCCTACGGTTCCTGGAGGAAACTGAATGTATTCCTGTGTGTCTTTTTCAGGGATTGGTGGCTGTGTCTACCATCAAACAGGAGGTCACAGGGGTGCAGGTCAGTCGAACACCTAATGTTCACAAGCGGACATCAACGCTGCTTCAGTGTTGACAGCTTGACACAGATTTGATATCAGTTAGTAATAAACTGATGAGTTCTGCTTTGTCCTCCCTAGTTACTCGATAGAGAGATGAGTCACGTGACGTCCTACTGCATCAACATAAGAAAGGAGTTCTTGTACTTTGAGGATGGCCAGGTGCACGACACTATCCTTGTCGAAACGTCTTGTTCGGTTGAGAGTCGTCACTGTTTAACGGTGTACTAAACGTCTAAAGATGTTCTGTGTTTCCTAACCACAGGAGGTGGACGTGAAGACCACTTTCGAGGGCTTCGCCGAGGCAGCAGGTGAGACACGGACGGCGAGCTGGTCTCGCTCCAACACAGAGTCCACCTTCAGTGACCCTCCTCCACCTCGCTCTCCTCACGGCTCTCCTCCTCCCCCGGCTCCTTCTCCCCACTTTGACGACACTCCTCAGGTAAAATGTCTTTCCATTTACATGGGCTTGTACCTCTGCCAGTGACTCCACTGGCCACTGAGTGAAAGGTGCCTTGAGATTGAGACAAATGTTGCTTTTGTGTTGCAGGATATTGAGGAGGACATTGTGGAGGAACCAATTGTGGAGGTGCCCCTGATGCAGTAAGTTCTATAGGAATACTGGATGAAAATAGTCCTGCTACTCTCCTGTGTACAGAATGAAACCTAAAGTGCTTCTTCAGTACATCTCACGATATCAATGAGTATTTCATTTTCTTGATACAGAAGCTATTTTGCCTACAAAGGGACCACAGATTTTGAGGGTAAACTGGCTGCCCTCCGCAATACCTTTAAGGTAACGAGAAACAGTATTTGTCATGAGTCTCTACATTTTACTTCATGTAGATACAGTGTCCCGATGGTTCTCCAATATTTTCCAGGATCTGACCAACACCAACAAGTCCCTTAACTACATCAGCCATGCTGGGCGGATGGTTCTTGGTCTACTGGTTCAGCTCAATAACCAGGTAACTACAGAATTCACAATACCGCGAGAGAAAGAGAGAGGGCAATGAGTCTTAGTGTTTTGTACTCAATAAGAAGTTTGAGGTGTGAGTTTTATTACGTTTCTGTTTTGAGGATGTGAGGGACTTTCAGCAAGCCTATGACCGCCTGGTCTCCTTCATCAATGAGCCAGGAAACAGACAGGCTATGATGGAGGAAATTAGCCAATCAGGAGTAGGTGTAGCCAGACAGCAGATCAGATTCCAGTCATTCCATAGCAATGAATGAGGTTATGATGTAGGTTTTTGATCTTTTTGTCATTTTGTGTCATACTGTTCTTTAAAATATGCACTTGTTTGATTTCAGATCACCCAAATCAATTTCCTTGATTTGTTCTTTGAAATGATCCTGCTCGGCCTTTTGGAGGGCAAGACAGTCCATGCTGCCCCAGTAAGAGACACAAACATAATAGTGTAATCTTATTGGCTGGTCCAACCCACCATTCTGTAGTCCTATTGTTATGTTGACTGTGTCTCATCTCTCATGTCTCTCTACTGCTACTCCAGAGGCCCAATGGATTCCTCCATCTGCTCTTTGGGGTCATTCTGTCCATCAGACCACCAGGACAGAGCTGGAGCCAGAGATCTGAGAACTTTTTATTAAGAATCAAGGTGCAGTCTCTTTCTCTCTGTCTCACACTCTTTCTTTCTCTCCCCTTCACACACTCTACCTGGACAGTGTTCACTGTGTCTTTGTAGATTTACAGTACTAAATGTTTTGGATGTCTCAATGTGTTCTCAGAGCCAGATGCAGTCATGGATGGACGCCATCTTTGATTTTGAGCACCATCTATATGGCTGTCCTGAGATTATGTCTGGAGAAGTCCTTGGGAACCTAGAAATGCAGGTGGAGTTCCTTTTGTCCTCCTTGGACTAGCAAGGTCTCACATTCTACAGCTCCAGAGCAGAACAGACGAGTCTACAGCCAATACCATCGTGGTCTGCATGAAGAAAACATACGCAGAACACTTGATCTGTGCCTTTTTGTGGATGGTATCTATCAAAGTAAAGAACTCAGATCAGACCGATAGAATCTTTCCAAATAGATGGTGTCTTTTAGGTACCTCAGCGATGTCTATGATTGTTTAATACCTGCAACAACAGTGTGTATGGAGGACTCAATTGTTCAATGAAAGATGGCAGATTAAACTATATGTGCAAAAGTGTGGACACCAAAACATTGAGTGCTTTGCTTCATTCTTGGAAAGAGGAAAATGGCCAGATAAGAAAAAAATCAGTTCCCATTCTCATTGTTTTTCATATCACATTGACAGAGAGTATGTTCTGGAAATCCTCAGTCAAAGTGTCCCCTGAACTTTAAAAAAACAAGGATATAGAAACTTGTTGAATACAGTCTTTGATGAAACCCCCAGAACTGTGCAGGTATCATCATCAGATTATTCAGAGATGACAAGCCGTCCTTTTTCAAGGGTTGATGTACATTTTCCAGAAGGGTACAAATATTTTCGGTTTATTATGAAACTATTGCGTGACAAATTACACTATGGTGGGATGCCCCAGTCTGGGTAATTAATGAGTGAAAAACTCACTGCCCCCAACATCCAACATCCCTCTTGTGTTTACTCACTTCTCCATCTTTAGTGGAAGTCACTAAATAAACAGCTTCTAAATGTATATTACACATCTTCCCAGAGCCTGCTGGGATATTATTGCAGAGGCAAATAAAACATGAACTAAACACAGACAAGTCAGCTGTTCTTAAAAAAAGGACAATTTATTTATCTTCCAAAAGATTGAGGCAAACATTCCTATTATGTTGCACGTACAAAATCATCTCGCCTGTGCATAGTATCTTTGATGAATATTGGTCTTCAATACAAAAGCAATCGATTTCGCCCCAAGAATGTAGTTCTGTAGATACCACTCGGCAAGTAATTGCAACGCTGAAACTGCAAATAAATAAAGCGCTCTGGTTCCCCTTAAATAAAAAGAAGCATCAATGCAGTTAATAACATCTTGTTAATCCGTGTAGTGTTTCGCTGACATCGCTTTCACATTTTAGCACATGGAGCACAGTGACCTAGTCTACATACCGTCGCGTAACCTCGATGACGCCTAAAAGGTCACACATGGTCACGCCATAACCGTGACGTTTTGCTTTCACTACCGGTAATATGCCACTGCAGACTTCCACCACCACCGCCTATTTCGGATCTAGAACACATTCATTTGTCTTAACCAAACAATCACACAACCCATTTTTTGGGGGAAAGGCACCCATTGGCAACTAGTTTGACAGACGAGAAGCCAGAGAAGGAAGACTGGTAAGAGTGATGTTCAGGCGTCTTGGCGCTGGTCTGGCCAGCCAGCGGCTGCTGTGACATGCTAGGGACGAAGGGGACACCGAGGTACGGTAGTCATGGCAACCCGAGTAGCATCCATCCCAACAAGAGATAACAGGGACAGCCAGCGTTGTCCAGGACATCCATCAGGGACAGCTAACAGAGTGTCCAGGGAGAGCTAGCAGCATCCAGGGACAGGGAGAAGGGATTTGTCACAGAGGGGCCGAAGCGAGCGGTGGTCCATGGAGATCTGGTGCTCCGAGGGGCCAGGGAAGCTACGGAGAAGCAGGGGTGGAGGGTCAGTAGGTACGCACACTCTCAGAACAGACAGGCCAAAAGGTCAAAGGTCGGCTGGCCCCGTCTGGACAGGCATCAGGGGCTGGTCCAGTTTTCCAGTGTCCAACACTCAGTGGTTTGGTTTGGCACGTTCCCATCAAGGCTTGATCTTCCACAGCTGGGGGAACGGACGAGAAAGAGAGGAAGCAACATCAGCTCAAAGATTCCCTCTCGAAGAACGCTGTATGGTGAATGTTGACGCGCTCTACAGGGAGGTGCTAGGGCCTGTTTCCTGGGGAGCATCGCAACCTAGTTCTAGACTAACTCCTGCATTGGAGGTTGTACATTCGACATGCTCACTAATTGTAGACCAGTGGGGGGGAGGGAAGGGGGAGGAGCTCACCCTGATATTGAAGCCCAGCAGGTCGCTGACCACGGCGGACAGGGCTGACAGGATGACCACCCGGGTGATGTTGTACACCAGGGGGTTCACCGTCAGACCCAGCAGCCGGAAGGGGATGTCCAACTCCTGGTGGGAGGAGGGGAGTAAGGGGAGCGGGGATTGGGGTAGGGGAGGGGTTAGGAGGGTGGGTTGAGGGAGATGGGAATGGAGGGGGAGAGGGCAGACATGATAAAGCACGGAACGTATTGGAATCACAGACATAAAATACATTTAAGAAAATACAAGCTCTTTGGATCTTAAGTTGAATTCTGACTTGTTTTTGACAAAGTGAAAAAAGTATGTTAAATTTTTTTTTATAGATTTGCAAACATTTAAAAAAAGCTTGTTTCACGTTATTATTATGGGTATTGTGTGTAGAATTTTGAGGAAAAAATACATGTAATCCATTTTGGAATACACCTGTAACGAGGAAAAAGTGAAGCGCCTTGAAAACTTTCCGGATGCACTTTAACTATTACACCTACCATGCATCAGTTAATTGAAAATGACACAGTTACAGTAGTTACAGTACTAACTTTGTAACAAATGAGTCAGTCCCTGGTGAAAGATGAAGACCAGTGATACAGGGGATGGGGATACAGTAGCTCAGTGGTAGTGACTGCTACTAAACCATAGGTTGCAGGTTCAAATACCCCTCTGTAAATTGCATGGATAAACCCGTCTGCAAACGGAATACATCTTAATTTTTTAACAAGACGATTGCTGAGGGTTACTTACTTTCATGAGTTTAGTTGCGAGCTTCAGAACATTGTTCACTATGTTCAGTTCTTCTTTCTTGTTGGGCTTCTTTTCCATCTTGAGATACAGGTTTATCTGGGGGAAGGAGCAGGAAACTAGCTGTGAGTAAGGGAGCGTGTGTGACAGAGTACATGTGTTTACATTTACATTTAGTCATTTAGCAGACGCTCTTATCCAGAGCAACTTACAGTAAGTACAGGGACATTCCCCCGAGGCAAGTAAGGTGAAGTGCCTTGCAACATCATTTTGCACGACAACAACATCATTTTGCACGGCCGGGGAATCGAACCAGCAACCTTCTGATTACTAGCCCGATTCCCTAACCGCTCAGCCACCTGACTCCCAGTTTTTGTTTACTGAGTGTGCATGTGTGAGTGTGTGTGTCTGCATACAGAAGAATGCATCTGTGTGTGTGTGCGTGAGTGACTCAGCGAACGAGTGTTGTGTGGTCATTGTGTGTGTGCACGCGAGTTTGTAAATATGACTGTATGTGTGTGTATGTGTGTGTGTGAGAGAGAGTATGTTTGTAAATATGTGATTGTACATACTTTACGTCGCTGTAGGTGTGTGTAACACTTTTCTTAGCCATATGGGACATTTAATCAATATAAAGATAAACTAGAACCTGGGTTCCCAGCAGCTGAATTGTGAGCTGGCTGAAATATATAAACGCTTACCAATGAAGTGTAAATATGGCAATATCCAGTTACCGGTACTATTATTTTCAAGCCTCCACTAGAGAAACTTTACGATCAGTTTAAATCACCTATGACATTTCTCTAGAAACACATGAATGATGACAAAAGGAAATAATTGAAATACAATGAATATAAATATCAGTCCTCTTAAAGGTAGGCCTACTTCACTACCAAATTTGTAAATGCACCTTTCACTCAAAAATCACTTATGGTACTACCAATCACATCACATTAATATCAGAATATTAAACATTCTTGTTTTGTTCAAACCATGCACAGAAGAGAACATTACACTACCCTTTGAGTCCTTGCAGAGTGCTCACAGTTCAGTCCCACACGTGTTACCCAAAAGAAAATACCAGAGCACAGGCTTATGTTGGAGCTCGTTCCGTAGGTGCACTTGAAACATGCCATAAATCATAGTAACAAAAATACAATATAAATGTTTACAAAATATTTTTTACATGCTTCACTAACTGTTTCACTCACAGTGTGACAAGATACATTCAAATTAAAATACTTAAAATTAAAAAATGTTATACATATTTTATGAATGCTCCATAGCCAGGTCAGCTTCACTGAAATATTACTGTCAGCCTGAGGGTGGCACTGTTGTTTGGTGGAAACGCTAAAACAGCCAATACCTAAAGCATCACATCAGTGTCGTGCAGTCTGGGTAGGCAAGGTAGGCACTGCCAAACGTAAAAATGTTTATTAAATCATTTTATTTAATAAACTTGTATTTATATTTTTACTGTTTAGTCTTGTGATTTATATATGCAATATGTGTGTTATTCCAATTGTTTAGATGTTACGATGACAAATGTAGCAGTTGCATAATCTTTATACAACAAAAATTGTAGAATAAACAGCCATTCACTGCGGACGACAAGCGAAAAACTGATACTGTATTCTTCAAAATGTACGTAGAAAAGCACAACTCTGCTGTGCCTTTGCACGTAAATATGTTATGCCAGTAATCACCTACGTTACGTATCAAACATGGACCAATTAAAATCGAGATATTACTGGACATTTGCGCAGCTAACGTCATTACACCAGCTACATTGTAAACGTAATCCCCGCGAAATTCAAGTCAAAATGACAGCAGCGGTGTGTGCCGATATCACAGAGTTGAGGAATTACTCCAAGATCGATTTTATTCAAAAAAAGAGTTAACAGCAAGAGGGAGGTCTACGCCAGACTTAAATGGACTACTGCAGCAAAAGGGACACATTTTTTTCGATCGTTTCAAACTGACTGGTATGGAATAAAAGATTGGCTATGTGGCTGTGCTAATAGTCAGCGGCTGTAGGCTACTGCTTGTACCGTTTACTGCGTTTACTGTTTTTTACATATTAGCCTAACAGTAGTGTGACCAGACGTCCTCTTTTACCCGGACATGTCCTCTTTTTGAGACCTAAAAATGCGTCCGGCAGGGATTCCAAAATTGTCCGGGATTTTGCCTCGTCGGATATGTGTTTCTCTGGGTCTTTCACAAACTACAAGTTTTGGATTTGAGATTCGAGTTTTTCACAAACTCAAATCTGGTCACCCTACCTAACAGTAAACTAGAGAGGGTACAATTTCTGGGGAAATTGTAGGGTGTGCTTGCTTGCGTCGGTTGCACAGGGGTCTGTATATTTTATATAAAAATGCATCGGGCCTAGTTATTATTTATAAAGATTACATAGATTTAAAAGCATCTTTTTTTTGCTGCTCATTTACAACTCAAAATACGAGTGAAGTGTAGAATGAAATATGATGTCTTCTCATTTCCCCTGCAAGAGGCAGCTGACAGGCTGAATCAAAACGAATACATTTGGCAGACCGGTGTACAAATGGACCTAATCTCTATGACTTAAACGTCCTTTTAAGTTGTCCCTTCTCGTGACTCAAAATGCGATATAGCCCTGTGTGGAGAAGCTGCCCCGGTAAATTCTACTACTACAGTACAGTACTAGACTACTGCTGTGTTCGTCTTGATAGCGATTGCGTTGGTTGAATTCGATTAAACGTTCCGTTGTACGGTTTAGGCTGAAATTAATTATTTTCATGAACAGATTGACAAAGTTTAGGCTGTGGCAATGAAGTTCAGGTTAGTAGTCAGATAGTTTCCCTACTGAAAGAATTTTGAGTAAGGGGAGTGCCGAACATGTTCTGTTGCCGTTTGACTTAAACAGCTGAGGAGTTGTTGTTAGCTACTCACACTAGTGTCTCGGGTACAGTAGGCTACAGCGTTGCAGTGAGCTACACTGGTTTGAAACCACAGGTAATGGTAATTTCACCAACAAATCGTTTACTAATGTCAGAATAAATCCTACAACGAAAATGTATGTGAGGAATGTTTATTTTAACGATTGAAAACAGATACATCATAGACCACTGTAGTATGTGTTGCCCGGGTAACACAGGCTAATGTCATGATGCTAATATGTCAGTGAAATAGTAGACTACTGTTTCCGAAAGTAGATGTACTTCCTTAATAATATCAGCTTATATTGTACATTACACATCACAATTGTGTGTCATATCACAAAGTAAAATGAGTAAATATTTATCACCCTGGCCTCTTTGTTTGTGGCGTTTCTGCAGCTGCCTTGCAGTAAAGCTATAGTTAGCCTAGCTATCCCCCAAGTTAACAGATGCCAAACGAATGTTCTGCCAAAGGTAGTCACGCGTGTTTTCGTGACATTATTGCAGACCGGTGTAAAAATTGACCTAATCTCTATGATTTAAACGTCATTTTAAGTTTTTCTCTTCTCATGATATTTTCAGGCATTTAGCCTACTCATATTGCATTCATTCATGAATAAACAACCCCTTTGAAGATTATTCTACGACGTTACCCGGCAGTAGAAGATGGAATCGCAATTCAAAAGGTACCATCTGCTAACTGAAAATATGCCCCCCAAAACGTAAATAAGCTTGACATTTATTTAGTGGAAAATTGCTCATTCATAAAAAGCTCACTGGTAGCGATCATTGTCAGTAACAACGCAAAATGCGATATAGCCCTGTGTTGAGAAGCTGCCCCGGTAAATTGTACTACTACGGTACAGTACAGTACTAGACTACTGCTGTGTTCGTCTTGGTAGCGATTGCGTTGGTTGAATTGGATTTAACGTTCCGTTGTACGGTTTAGGCTGAAATTAATTATTTTCATGAACAGATTGACAACGTTTAGGCTGTGGCAATGAAGTTCAGGTTAGTAGTTAGATAGACTTTTGATTTAAGTAAGGGGAGTGCCGAACGTTTTCTGTCGCCGTTTGACTTCCTAAACAGCTGTGTACTGTAGCTAGATGTTTTTGTAGTGTGTCTCGCGTAAGCTACAGCGTTGCAGTGAGCTACACTGGTTTGAAACCACAGGTAATGGTAATTTCACCAACAAATCGTTTTCTAATGTCAGAATAAATCCTACAACGAAAATGTATATGTGAGGAATGTTTATTTTAACGATTGAAAACAGATAACGCTACATCATAGACCACTGTAGTATGTGTTGCCCGGGAAACACAGGCTAATGTCATGATGCTAATACTTCAGTGAAATAGTAGACTACTGTTTCCGAAAGTAGATGTACTTCCTTAATAATATCAGCTTATATTGTACATTACACATCACAATTGTGTGTCATATCACAAAGTAAAATTAGTAAATAGTTATCACCCTGGCCTCTTGTGGCGTTTCTGCAGCTGCCTTGCAGTAAAGCTATAGTTAGCCTAGCTATCCCCCAAGTTAACAGATGCTAAACGAATGTTCTGGCAAAGGTAGTCACGCGTGTTTTCGTGACGTTAGTGACGCAGTGACGTTAGTAACGTCAGTGACTGTGGCTAGCAAATTAGCCACCGTTAGCTTCACTTTTCGCCACAAAAACTTAATTTAAGCTTAAACCATGCAACGGAACGTAAATTCCAATAGAAGCAACTCAATCGCTACCAAGACGAAACTTTTGACACCTACGTTGTCTATGTAGGCCAAGTATTTACTGAGTTTTAGGGGGGCAAAAAGAAAAAAAAAAATAATAATAATATATATGTGAGAGAACAAAGGTTGTGCTCTCGCCGAAGGCTTGAGCACACCCAATTAGGTAATCTGGCTTTCATAACTCAGTGCCTAGCCTCTTACTGACATCACCGCACGTCAGTGGATCACATGAGGACGCTATCATCTTACATTTACATTTATTCATTTAGCAGACGCTTTTATCTAAAGCGACTTCCAAGAGAGAGCTTTACAAAGTGCATAGGTCACTGATAATAACAACAAGATAGCCCCAAAAACATTGCGGGAAGCCAACACATGAAGCACATATTGTGAACAACCAAAATAAGTGCCAAAGGGAAGAACCATAAGAGCATGGACTGTGGATGTGAGCCTGTCGAGGCAACGCCTCATGGTATGTCGAGGCAAACGCCTCAGTTGGTACGTCGAGCAAAGCCTCAGTTGGTATGTCGATACAGTGCCTCAGTTGGTATGTCGAGGCAACGCCTCCGTTTATGTTTATGTTTATTAAGGATCCCCATAAGTCTACACCGTAGTGGAGACTAT
Source organism: Osmerus mordax (assembly GCF_038355195.1). Taxonomy (NCBI): domain Eukaryota; kingdom Metazoa; phylum Chordata; class Actinopteri; order Osmeriformes; family Osmeridae; genus Osmerus; species Osmerus mordax. The sequence goes on along the minus strand of NC_090050.1, from coordinate 9,360,133 downwards.
TATTCCTGGGATTCAGGCAGAAAACATTACAATATAAATCATAACATGCAGTACAACATGATCAATGTTGGTGAACAAAAACACAAACTTAGAAAACAACATTTACAGTAAAAATAAAATAACAAACAAAAACAGACTTAAAACATCATTGTTGTCTGTCCTAAAATAATAACCTAATCTACTCTAATTTCATTTCTGATTATTGCTGCCTTAAGTTTCCTTTTGAAATCACATGTATTTCTTGTTAGAGTCAAATATGAGGGGAGCACATTCCAGTATGCAATAGCTCTGTACATTACCGTTTTCTTAAGTGCATTGGTTCTGGGTAGAGGAAGAGTAAAGTGACCACTTAGTGCCTGTCTAGTATTAAAACTGTGTCTCATTTACATGTGATAGCTGTAGAGACAAACTGACGGGTTTCTGTGAGAAATAGACATTATTTAAGAACAGAATAAGGCTGCATGCCAGTCTTTCATCCACCCTCACCCATGACAGCCTGGCATGCATATCCTCCACACTACTCCTGACAGAGCAGTCAAGTGTTAGTCTTGCCGCTCTGTTCGGAGCAAGCTGAAGTTTATTAAGTTCCTGCTTTGATGCACTAGACCAGATAACAGGACAGTAGTCCAGATTTGACAGAACTAGAGATTGTATGAGTAGTCTAATTGTTGTGTTGGTTAGCAGATGAGCACTCCTTCTAATTTTTAATCTGAGTGGACCATGACAGTGTTTCGTCAATAATGACACCCAACAGTTTGACTTCTTTGACCTGCTCCATAGTAGCACCCTTTAAAGAGAGGCTTAATTTCTGATCTGTCCGGAGAGAATATTTAGAACCTATAACCATGCATTTAGTTTTTAAAACATTCAACTTCATCTTATTTTCCAAGATCCATTCATTAACCAGCTTTAACTCTAGTTGAAGCACCTCATTACAGTTTTTCACAATTGTTAACACACAAAAAGCAACACTTTGGCACAATTTTCACAACCTTCACTTCATGTACCAATTGCTCGACCCAATTTGGCACTACTTCACACTCCCTTATCTGCATTAGACTCTGACTTTCCTTGTTTACACACTGATGTCAATTACACATCACCTTGTTGTCAAAACACTACACACAATGTTCAGTTGTTAAACACACTTCTCAAGTAAAGCTCTCAAAGCATCAACCTACAACACACAAATATTCAAATCTTAGGTCTGGTGAGCAATTTGCGATCAGGACTGCAGAATTAAAAGGAAGAGGACAAGGAAGAGGACAAGGAAGAGGACAAGGAAGAGGAGGGAGAGGATGACAAGGAGGAGGATAAGGAGGAGGAAGAGGAGGATGACAAGAAGGAGGAGGAGGAAGAGGAGAAGAAGAAGGAGGAGGAGGAGAAAGAAGAAAGAGAACGGTGATCTCCAATGAGATTCGGGCCACCATGGTTGACCATGTGCTCAACCATGGTTTGAGCATGAGGGAGGCTGGCCATCATTAGAACCTTTAGAATAGAGAACAGGTATGAATTATATTTGCCTTGTGTACTGAAATACTGCATATCAATAGAATACAGTGTGCTCACTGTATTTGTATTTTGCAGAACTGAAAGAGAACCACACCGTGGAGGAAGAACATGCACTTTCACAGCCGAACAGGAGACTGACATTGTGAAAATGGTTCGTGGATCCTGGCTGACCATGTCACATTCAGAAACATGGGGGAAAGGAATGCCCCAGGAATGCCATGCGGATGAAACAAGTGTACAGGGTCCTATTCGACTGAAACACAGACCACATCAAGGAGTTACGGCAAGAGTTTGTGCTTGTAAGTCCCATACATTCAGCACTGACACGCATGTATTGTACCTGTAATCCAATATTGTTCCTTTTCTACAGTGTCTCACTGTAGTCCACTGCTTTGACCCATCTGTGTCCATACTATAACTTGCATTATTATCATGCTGTCTGTTCCAGCGGATCCAGGAGCATGACACAGCTAATGAGCTATATGAATACATATTCATTGATGAGGTTGGATTCAACCTGGTGAAGAGGAGGCACCGGGGCAGAAATGTCATTGGCCAGCGCGCCATTGTTGAGGTCCCCGGCCAGCGTGATGGGAACATCACTTTGTGTGCTGCAATGGGTTGAGCAGGCCCGTTGACAGTACTGTACTGTTCAGAAATAAAACTTTTTTTGCCGCATATGTGTGCTGTTTTATGTTTGAAAAAATTAGGCCTACACTGAGACATTTTACAAAAGTTGAAATGGCTGATTCCCCAGAGTCATTCGTATGGTGTGTTCCATTTCTAGAATTGTGTTTTCAATTTTGCACTACTGTGTGCTGTGAATGCTTGGTAGTGCATTTTGTGAACAGGTAAGAGATTTGATGGCAAAGAGTCATCTTGCAAAGGAGTGTCAGGTTTAGCATTTTGTGTGTGAGCTTTTCAGTTTTGTGTGTGCAGTTTTGAGAAAGCCGTTATTGTTTTGAGAAACGTGTGTTAACAATTGTGAAAAACTGTAATGTGTTACTGTAATTTATTATGTTCCTTTGATATCACGTTGGAATACTTGAAAGCGGACTAGTTTAATTTGTAAACAACTTGATTTTTTTTTCACACATGATGGACATTATGTCACAATGAGCCTTGCAATTATGATGTTATCTACAACTTGAGCTTTAAGTCGAAGTTTCAGAGTTTTCAGTTAGATCATGAAATAGCAGAGTTAGTTTCTCATTACAGATAGCAATAGTTATTTGATTATTTACATTTGAGATCAAAACTATTTATTGGCTTAATGGGTCAGGCCCAAAGTGACCCAGGGGTCTCTAGGGGAGAGTCACTTACAAGATTTCTTCACCTATTCTCCCTTCTGACTTGTTGTGTGTCTATGAAAAGAAAGTCTGCCTCCTCAGCGAAGACAAACGATGATACAGATTATGGTAAGTGTTTAAGGAGCCCTTGGACAACTAGTTGCCGGATAACAAACACAATTCACGATACATCGCTAATTCCATTCTTTTTTGTGTTCAAACTATCAGAAAGTTCCTTCTCAGCTGATGGCGGTAGACACCGTCTGATGAAGGTAGAGAAAGTCACGAAGAAGAAGTCAAACAAACGTAAACTAAAGCCTCTGAAACAGATCTTTGGGCAGTGGAGAAAGAGCCCTCAGTCCCCCACAGGAAAGGACAAAGACTGTACAGTTGAGCAACAAAACCTACTACATCACATCCTATCTCTGGTTACAATTTATACCTGTTTGATTTAAATAATGCTCCTAAAGGCCTAAACATTTTGACCTTTTCAGTCGAGGCAAAGATCTTCAGACCAGGGCCAAACTCCAGACCACTCACCAAGATCAAGGTTTAATTCTTCAGAGAATGGCCAATGCAGAAGAACCAGCACTGTAAGACAACACAACCTACTAGATTGTATCTCACCATTAATGGATGCTTGTTCATACCAATTCCTTTATCCCCCATCACAATGGAATCGGGAGGACAGTATGGATCGGTCTCCATGTGTGCATCAGGTTGTCACACAGTAATGTGGACTTTAATCCACTAGGGGGCGGTCTGGTCACTGACTGACCCAAGGGTGGAACTACAGTACATCACTGGCGGGGGGACAACATGATTACTGTTTGCTTGTTTCATGCTGGACTGTCATTAAAAACCTCCTCCACCTACTGTCCTCTTCCTCCTCAGGTCATTGAGGAGGAGCTGCTGCTCCCTCTGTTCAGCCCTCTGTCTGGACCACTGGTCCTTTACAGGCCAGTGTGGCTTCCTGTAAGTCTCCTCTGTTTGGGGTTAGCGGTTTGAGAGGGTGCATAGACGTATCACTAAGAACATGGGCAAATAGCAATAGCTAGTTATGTCATCGTAACACACTGATAATATACTCGACACAAATAACGATTTTCCATACAAGTCCTAAGATTCTCTAACTTTTCTCTCTGCCATGAAGGCTCCTTCACCCATGCCGGTTCTCAAACTGACTCATGCTGGGAAGCTGGTACTGAGCATCTTAATATCTCTGGACAATCTGGTAACTATTTCACTCCACATTCCATATCCTTAGTCCATTATTTACTGTCTGGAGATTAAAAATAAATAATAAACTGGCTTAAATCATGAAGTCACCCTCAACCAAGAGGATGTACTTGATTGTCTTAATATCTTCCCTGCCACAGACTTTCTTCATGGGCCCTGTTTGGCCCAAACAGTTTCCCAAAGTGTACCTCACTGTAGCCGGGAAAATGACTTTGGAGGCTTTGACCCTTTCCAGAGGACAGGTAATCTTAGTAACATCGAAATAAACTGAATGAGAAGCCCAAACTATTAGCATCTACACTTATTTGTATGCCACGGCAGTACAATGAAAACCAAAACAGACAGGATTGAAAGGATTGTTTCAAAGGACAGTGTGTTAAATTGCAAGTTAGGGTGACTGTTTGGCTCTTGTTGTGCAGCCTGTCTTGCCTGAGCCGGAGAAGGACGCCTCTTCCCTGAGTGAGGAGAAATCTAAGAGGTTCCACAAGGAGGAACTCTTTGAGGAGGACCTACCCCTCATGGATACTTGGAACGGCTCAGTTTTCACGAACACCAGGCGCAATACCGGACGACTGCAGGTAATTCAGACAACTCTGTCATGTGGACTTCTCTGATTCTGTATTGACCACTACACACACACACACACACACACACACACAACGGTAACGTGGTAGTGTGGAAACGCACTTAATGAGTCAGCCCTGTCTGCGAGTTACAAGCTCTAATCTCAACCTTGGAACAAAGGATGTCTTTTCGGTCTGTTGGTATGTTTGGCTTAGCAATTAGGAGACTGAAGTTCAATCCCCAACATGTTGCATTTATATTAAGGGAACCCTCTCTTTACAGACCCTGGAGGAGGTTGAGCAGAAGATCAGTGTAGTCATGGACCAACGGACCCAGCTGTGGTGGAAGAGACAGCTCCACATTGACTTTCTGACCCCTGAGGTGAGAGAATACTGAGGACTGAACAGGCCACCAACCAGAGCATCTGGCTGATCCTACGGTTCCTGGAGGAAACTGAATGTATTCCTGTGTGTCTTTTTCAGGGATTGGTGGCTGTGTCTACCATCAAACAGGAGGTCACAGGGGTGCAGGTCAGTCGAACACCTAATGTTCACAAGCGGACATCAACGCTGCTTCAGTGTTGACAGCTTGACACAGATTTGATATCAGTTAGTAATAAACTGATGAGTTCTGCTTTGTCCTCCCTAGTTACTCGATAGAGAGATGAGTCACGTGACGTCCTACTGCATCAACATAAGAAAGGAGTTCTTGTACTTTGAGGATGGCCAGGTGCACGACACTATCCTTGTCGAAACGTCTTGTTCGGTTGAGAGTCGTCACTGTTTAACGGTGTACTAAACGTCTAAAGATGTTCTGTGTTTCCTAACCACAGGAGGTGGACGTGAAGACCACTTTCGAGGGCTTCGCCGAGGCAGCAGGTGAGACACGGACGGCGAGCTGGTCTCGCTCCAACACAGAGTCCACCTTCAGTGACCCTCCTCCACCTCGCTCTCCTCACGGCTCTCCTCCTCCCCCGGCTCCTTCTCCCCACTTTGACGACACTCCTCAGGTAAAATGTCTTTCCATTTACATGGGCTTGTACCTCTGCCAGTGACTCCACTGGCCACTGAGTGAAAGGTGCCTTGAGATTGAGACAAATGTTGCTTTTGTGTTGCAGGATATTGAGGAGGACATTGTGGAGGAACCAATTGTGGAGGTGCCCCTGATGCAGTAAGTTCTATAGGAATACTGGATGAAAATAGTCCTGCTACTCTCCTGTGTACAGAATGAAACCTAAAGTGCTTCTTCAGTACATCTCACGATATCAATGAGTATTTCATTTTCTTGATACAGAAGCTATTTTGCCTACAAAGGGACCACAGATTTTGAGGGTAAACTGGCTGCCCTCCGCAATACCTTTAAGGTAACGAGAAACAGTATTTGTCATGAGTCTCTACATTTTACTTCATGTAGATACAGTGTCCCGATGGTTCTCCAATATTTTCCAGGATCTGACCAACACCAACAAGTCCCTTAACTACATCAGCCATGCTGGGCGGATGGTTCTTGGTCTACTGGTTCAGCTCAATAACCAGGTAACTACAGAATTCACAATACCGCGAGAGAGAAAGAGAGAGGGCAATGAGTCTTAGTGTTTTGTACTCAATAAGAAGTTTGAGGTGTGAGTTTTATTACGTTTCTGTTTTGAGGATGTGAGGGACTTTCAGCAAGCCTATGACCGCCTGGTCTCCTTCATCAATGAGCCAGGAAACAGACAGGCTATGATGGAGGAAATTAGCCAATCAGGAGTAGGTGTAGCCAGACAGCAGATCAGATTCCAGTCATTCCATAGCAATGAATGAGGTTGTGATGTAGGTTTTTGATCTTTTTGTCATTTTGTGTCATACTGTTCTTTAAAATATGCACTTGTTTGATTTCAGATCACCCAAATCAATTTCCTTGATTTGTTCTTTGAAATGATCCTGCTCGGCCTTTTGGAGGGCAAGACAGTCCATGCTGCCCCAGTAAGAGACACAAACATAATAGTGTAATCTTATTGGCTGGTCCAACCCACCATTCTGTAGTCCTATTGTTATGTTGACTGTGTCTCATCTCTCATGTCTCTCTACTGCTACTCCAGAGGCCCAATGGATTCCTCCATCTGCTCTTTGGGGTCATTCTGTCCATCAGACCACCAGGACAGAGCTGGAGCCAGAGATCTGAGAACTTTTTATTAAGAATCAAGGTGCAGTCTCTTTCTCTCTGTCTCACACTCTTTCTTTCTCTCCCCTTCACACACTCTACCTGGACAGTGTTCACTGTGTCTTTGTAGATTTACAGTACTAAATGTTTTGGATGTCTCAATGTGTTCTCAGAGCCAGATGCAGTCATGGATGGACGCCATCTTTGATTTTGAGCACCATCTATATGGCTGTCCTGAGATTATGTCTGGAGAAGTCCTTGGGAACCTAGAAATGCAGGTGGAGTTCCTTTTGTCCTCCTTGGACTAGCAAGGTCTCACATTCTACAGCTCCAGAGCAGAATAGACGAGTCTACAGCCAATACCATCGTGGTCTGCATGAAGAAAACATACGCAGAACACTTGATCTGTGCCTTTTTGTGGATGGTATCTATCAAAGTAAAGAACTCAGATCAGACCGATAGAATCTTTCCAAATAGATGGTGTCTTTTAGGTACCTCAGCGATGTCTATGATTGTTTAATACCTGCAACAACAGTGTGTATGGAGGACTCAATTGTTCAATGAAAGATGGCAGATTAAACTATATGTGCAAAAGTGTGGACACCAAAACATTGAGTGCTTTGCTTCATTCTTGGAAAGAGGAAAATGGCCAGATAAGAAAAAAATCAGTTCCCATTCTCATTGTTTTTCATATCACATTGACAGAGAGTATGTTCTGGAAATCCTCAGTCAAAGTGTCCCCTGAACTTAAAAAAAACAAGGATATAGAAACTTGTTGAATACAGTCTTTGATGAAACCCCCAGAACTGTGCAGGTATCATCATCAGATTATTCAGAGATGACAAGCCGTCCTTTTTCAAGGGTTGATGTACATTTTCCAGAAGGGTACAAATATTTTCGGTTTATTATGAAACTATTGCGTGACAAATTACACTATGGTGGGATGCCCCAGTCTGGGTAATTAATGAGTGAAAAACTCACTGCCCCCAACATCCAACATCCCTCTTGTGTTTACTCACTTCTCCATCTTTAGTGGAAGTCACTAAATAAACAGCTTCTAAATGTATATTACACATCTTCCCAGAGCCTGCTGGGATATTATTGCAGAGGCAAATAAAACATGAACTAAACACAGACAAGTCAGCTGTTCTTAAAAAAAGGACAATTTATTTATCTTCCAAAAGATTGAGGCAAACATTCCTATTATGTTGCACGTACAAAATCATCTCGCCTGTGCATAGTATCTTTGATGAATATTGGTCTTCAATACAAAAGCAATCGATTTCGCCCCAAGAATGTAGTTCTGTAGATACCACTCGGCAAGTAATTGCAACGCTGAAACTGCAAATAAATAAAGCGCTCTGGTTCCCCTTAAATAAAAAGAAGCATCAATGCAGTTAATAGCATCTTGTTAATCCGTGTAGTGTTTCGCTGAAATCGCTTTCACATTTTAGCACATGGAGCACAGTGACCTAGTCTACATACCGTCGCGTAACCTCGATGACGCCTAAAAGGTCACACATGGTCACGCCATAACCGTGACGTTTTGCTTTCACTACCGGTAATATGCCACTGCAGAATTCCACCACCACTGCCTATTTCGGATCTAGAACACATTCATTTGTCTTAACCAAACAATCACACAACCCATTTTTTGGGGGAAAGGCACCCATTGGCAACTAGTTTGACAGACGAGAAGCCAGAGAAGGAAGACTGGTAAGAGTGATGTTCAGGCGTCTTGGCGCTGGTCTGGCCAGCCAGCGGCTGCTGTGACATGCTAGGGACGAAGGGGACACCGAGGTACGGTAGTCATGGCAACCCGAGTAGCATCCATCCCAACAAGAGATAACAGGGACAGCCAGCGTTGTCCAGGACATCCATCAGGGACAGCTAACAGAGTGTCCAGGGAGAGCTAGCAGCATCCAGGGACAGGGAGAAGGGATTTGTCACAGAGGGGCCGAAGCGAGCGGTGGTCCAGGGAGATCTGGTGCTCCGAGGGGCCAGGGAAGCTACGGAGAAGCAGGGGTGGAGGGTCAGTAGGTACGCACACTCTCAGAACAGACAGGCCAAAAGGTCAAAGGTCGGCTGGCCCCGTCTGGACAGGCATCAGGGGCTGGTCCAGTTTTCCAGTGTCCAACACTCAGTGGTTTGGTTTGGCACGTTCCCATCAAGGCTTGATCTTCCACAGCTGGGGGAACGGACGAGAAAGAGAGGAAGCAACATCAGCTCAAAGATTCCCTCTTGAAGAACGCTGTATGGTGAATGTTGACGCGCTCTACAGGGAGGTGCTAGGGCCTGTTTCCTGGGGAGCATCGCAACCTAGTTCTAGACTAACTCCTGCATTGGAGGTTGTACATTCGACATGCTCACTAATTGTAGACTAGTGGGGGGGAGGGAAGGGGGAGGAGCTCACCCTGATATTGAAGCCCAGCAGGTCGCTGACCACGGCGGACAGGGCTGACAGGATGACCACCCGGGTGATGTTGTACACCAGGGGGTTCACCGTCAGACCCAGCAGCCGGAAGGGGATGTCCAACTCCTGGGGGGAGGAGGGGAGTAAGGGGAGCGGGGATTGGGGTAGGGGAGGGGTTAGGAGGGTGGGTTGAGGGAGATGGGAATGGAGGGGGAGAGGGCAGACATGATAAAGCACGGAACGTATTGGAATCACAGACATAAAATACATTTAAGAAAATACAAGCTCTTTGGATCTTAAGTTGAATTCTGACTTGGTTTTGACAAAGTGAAAAAAGTATGTTAATTTTTTTTTTATAGATTTGCAAACATTTAAAAAAAGCTTGTTTCACGTTGTTATTATTATGGGTATTGTGTGTAGAATTTTGAGGAAAAAAATACATGTAATCCATTTTGGAATACACCTGTAACGAGGAAAAAGTGAAGCGCCTTGAAAACTTTCCGGATGCACTTTAACTATTACACCTACCATGCATCAGTTAATTGAAAATGACACAGTTACAGTAGTTACAGTACTAACTTTGTAACAAATGAGTCAGTCCCTGGTGAAAGATGTAGACCAGTGATACAGGGGATGGGGATACAGTAGCTCAGTGGTAGTGACTGCTACTAAACCATAGGTTGCAGGTTCAAATCCCCCTCTGTACATTGCATGGATAAACCCGTCTGCAAACGGAATACATCTTAATTTTTTAACAAGACGATTGCTGAGGGTTACTTACTTTCATGAGTTTAGTTGCGAGCTTCAGAACATTGTTCACTATGTTCAGTTCTTCTTTCTTGTTGGGCTTCTTTTCCATCTTGAGATACAGGTTTATCTGGGGGAAGGAGCAGGAAACTAGCTGTGAGTAAGGGAGCGTGTGTGACAGAGTACATGTGTTTACATTTACATTTAGTCATTTAGCAGACGCTCTTATCCAGAGCAACTTACAGTAAGTACAGGGACATTCCCCCGAGGCAAGTAAGGTGAAGTGCCTTGCAACATCATTTTGCACGACAACAACATCATTTTGCACGGCCGGGGAATCGAACCTTCTGATTACTAGCCCGATTCCCTAACCGCTCAGCCACCTGACTCCCAGTTTTTGTTTACTGAGTGTGCATGTGTGAGTGTGTGTGTCTGCATACAGAAGAATGCATCTGTGTGTGTGCGTGAGTGACTCAGCGAACGAGTGTTGTGTGGTCACTGTGTGTGTGCACGCGAGTTTGTAAATATGACTGTATGTGTGTGTATGTGTGTGTGTGAGAGAGAGTATGTTTGTAAATATGTGATTGTACATACTTTACGTCGCTGTAGGTGTGTGTAACACTTTTCTTAGCCATATGGGACATTTAATCAATATAAAGATAAACTAGAACCTGGGTTCCCAGCAGCTGAATTGTGAGCTGGCTGAAATATATAAACGCTTACCAATGAAGTGTAAATATGGCAATATCCAGTTACCGGTACTATTATTTTCAAGCCTCCACTAGAGAAACTTTACGATCAGTTTAAATCACCTATGACATTTCTCTAGAAACACATGAATGATGACAAAAGGAAATAATTGAAATACAATGAATATAAATATCAGTCCTCTTAAAGGTAGGCCTACTTCACTACCAAATTTGTAAATGCACCTTTCACTCAAAAATCACTTATGGTACTACCAATCACATCACATTAATATCAGAATATTAAACGTTCTTGTTTTGTTCAAACCATGCACAGAAGAGAACATTACACTATCCTTTGAGTCCTTGCAGAGTGCTCACAGTTCAGTCCCACACGTGTTACCCAAATGAAAATACCAGAGCACAGGCTTATGTTGGAGCTCGTTCCGTAGGTGCACTTGAAACATGCCATAAATCATAGTAACAAAAATACAATATAAATGTTTACAAAATATTTTTTCCATGCTTCACTAACTGTTTCACTCACAGTGTGACAAGATACATTCAAATTAAAATACTTAAAATTAAAAAATGTTATACATATTTTATGAATGCTCCATAGCCAGGTCAGCTTCACTGAAATATTACTGTCAGCCTGAGGGTGGCACTGTTGTTTGGTGGAAACGCTAAAACAGCCAATACCTAAAGCATCACATCAGTGTCGTGCAGTCTGGGTAGGCAAGGTAGGCACTGCCAAACGTAAAAATGTTTATTAAATCATTTTATTTAATAAACTTGTATTTATATTTTTACTGTTTAGTCTTGTGATTTATATATGCAATATGTGTGCTATTCCAATTGTTTAGATGTTACGATGACAAATGTAGCAGTTGCATAATCTTTATACAACAAAAATTGTAGAATAAACAGCCATTCACTGCGGACGACAAGCGAAAAACTGATACTGTATTCTTCAAAATGTATGTAGAAAAGCACAACTCTGCTGTGCCTTTGCACGTAAATATGTTATGCCAGTAATCACCTACGTTACGTATCAAACATGGACCAATTAAAATCGAGATATTACTGGACATTTGCGCAGCTGACGTCATTACACCAGCTACATTGTAAACGTAATCCCCGCGAAATTCAACTCAAAATGACAGCAGCGGTGTGTGCCGATATCACAGAGTTGAGGAATTACTCCAAGATCGATTTTATTCAAAAAAAGAGTTAACAGCAAGAGGGAGGTCTACGCCAGACTTAAATGGACTACTGCAGCAAAAGGGACACATTTTTTTCGATCGTTTCAAACTGACTGGTATGGAATAAAAGATTGGCTATGTGGCTGTGCTAATAGTCAGCGGCTGTAGGCTACTGCTTGTACCGTTTACTGCGTTTACTGTTTTTTACATATTAGCCTAACAGTAGTGTGACCAGACGTCCTCTTTTACCCGGACATGTCCTCTTTTTGAGACCTAAAAAATGCGTCCGGCAGGGATTCCAAAATTGTCCGGGATTTTGCCTCGTCGGATATGTGTTTCTCTGGGTCTTTCACAAACTACAAGTTTTGGATTTGAGATTCGAGTTTTTCACAAACTCAAATCTGGTCACCCTACCTAACAGTAAATTAGGTAATCTGGCTTTCATAACTCAGTGCCTAGCCTCTTACTGACATCACCGCAAGTCAGTGGATCACATGAGGACGCAATCATCTTACATTTACATTTATTCATTTAGCTGACGCTTTTATCTAAAGCGACTTCCAAGAGAGAGCTTTACAAAGTGCATAGGTCACTGATAATAACAACAAGATAGCCCCAAAAACATTGCGGGTAGCCAACACATGAAGCACATATTGTGAACAACCAAAATAAGTGCCAAAGGGAAGAACCATAAGAGCATGGACTGTGGATGTGAGCCTGTCGAGGCAACGCCTCATGGTATGTCGAGGCAAACGCCTCAGTTGGTACGTCGAGCAAAGCCTCAGTTGGTATGTCGATACAGTGCCTCAGTTGGTATGTCGAGGCAACGCCTCCGTTTATGTTTATGTTTATTAAGGATCCCCATAAGTCTACACCGTAGTGGAGACTATTATTCCTGGGATTCAGGCAGAAAACATTACAATATAAATCATAACATGCAGTACAACATGATCAATGTTGGTGAACAAAAACACAAACTTAGAAAACAACATTTACAGTAAAAATAAAATAACAAACAAAAACAGACTTAAAACATCATTGTTGTCTGTCCTAAAATAATAACCTAATCTACTCTAATTTCATTTCTGATTATTGCTGCCTTAAGTTTCCTTTTGAAATCACATGTATTTCTTGTTAGAGTCAAATATGAGGGGAGCACATTCCAGTATGCAATAGCTCTGTACATTACCGTTTTCTTAAGTGCATTGGTTCTGGGTAGAGGAAGAGTAAAGTGACCACTTAGTGCCTGTCTAGTATTAAAACTGTGTCTCATTTACATGTGATAGCTGTAGAGACAAACTGACGGGTTTCTGTGAGAAATAGACATTATTTAAGAACAGAATAAGGCTGCATGCCAGTCTTTCATCCACCCTCACCCATGACAGCCTGGCATGCATATCCTCCACACTACTCCTGACAGAGCAGTCAAGTGTTAGTCTTGCCGCTCTGTTCGGAGCAAGCTGAAGTTTATTAAGTTCCTGCTTTGATGCACTAGACCAGATAACAGGACAGTAGTCCAGATTTGACAGAACTAGAGATTGTATGAGTAGTCTAATTGTTGTGTTGGTTAGCAGATGAGCACTCCTTCTAATTTTTAATCTGAGTGGACCATGACAGTGTTTCGTCAATAATGACACCCAACAGTTTGACTTCTTTGACCTGCTCCATAGTAGCACCCTTTAAAGAGAGGCTTAATTTCTGATCTGTCCGGAGAGAATATTTAGAACCTATAACCATGCATTTAGTTTTTAAAACATTCAACTTCATCTTATTTTCCAAGATCCATTCATTAACCAGCTTTAACTCTAGTTGAAGCACCTCATTACAGTTTTTCACAATTGTTAACACACAAAAAGCAAAACTTTGGCACAATTTTCACAACCTTCACTTCATGTACCAATTGCTCGACCCAATTTGGCACTACTTCACACTCCCTTATCTGCATTAGACTCTGACTTTCCTTGTTTACACACTGATGTCAATTACACATCACCTTGTTGTCAAAACACTACACACAATGTTCAGTTGTTAAACACACTTCTCAAGTAAAGCTCTCAAAGCATCAACCTACAACACACAAATATTCAAATCTTAGGTCTGGTGAGCAATTTGCGATCAGGACTGCAGAATTAAAAGGAAGAGGACAAGGAAGAGGACAAGGAAGAGGACAAGGAAGAGGACAAGGAAGAGGAGGGAGAGGATGACAAGGAGGAGGATAAGGAGGAGGAAGAGGAGGATGACAAGAAGGAGGAGGAGGAAGAGGAGAAGAAGAAGGAGGAGGAGGAGAAAGAAGAAAGAGAACGGTGATCTCCAATGAGATTCGGGCCACCATGGTTGACCATGTGCTCAACCATGGTTTGAGCATGAGGGAGGCTGACCATCATTAGAACCTTTAGAATAGAGAACAGGTATGAATTATATTTGCCTTGTGTACTGAAATACTGCATATCAATAGAATACAGTGTGCTCACTGTATTTGTATTTTGCAGGACTGAAAGAGAACCACACCGTGGAGGAAGAACATGCACTTTCACAGCCGAACAGGAGACTGACATTGTGAAAATGGTTCGTGGATCCTGGCTGACCATGTCACATTCAGAAACATGGGGGAAAGGAATGCCCCAGGAATGCCATGCGGATGAAACAAGTGTACAGGGTCCTATTCGACTGAAACACAGACCACATCAAGGAGTTACGGCAAGAGTTTGTGCTTGTAAGTCCCATACATTCAGCACTGACACGCATGTATTGTACCAGTAATCCAATATTGTTCCTTTTCTACAGTGTCTCATTGTAGTCCACTGCGTTGACCCATCTGTGTCCATACTATAACTTGCATTATTATCATGCTGTCTGTTCCAGCGGATCCAGGAGCATGACACAGCTAATGAGCTATATGAATACATATTCATTGATGAGGTTGGATTCAACCTGGTGAAGAGGAGGCACCGGGGCAGAAATGTCATTGGCCAGCGCGCCATTGTTGAGGTCCCCGGCCAGCGTGATGGGAACATCACTTTGTGTGCTGCAATGGGTTGAGCAGGCCCGTTGACAGTACTGTACTGTTCAGAAATAAAAGTTTTTTTGCCGCATATGTGTGCTGTTTTATGTTAGAAAAAATTAGGCCTACACTGAGACATTTTACAAAAGTTGAAATGGCTGATTCCCCAGAGTCATTCGTATGGTGTGTTCCATTTCTAGAATTGTGTTTTCAATTTTGCACTACTGTGTGCTGTGAATGCTTGGTAGTGCATTTTGTGAACAGGTAAGAGATTTGATGGCAAAGAGTCATCTTGCAAAGGAGTGTCAGGTTTAGCATTTTGTGTGTGAGCTTTTCAGTTTTGTGTGTGCAGTTTTGAGAAAGCCGTTATTGTTTTGAGAAACGTGTGTTAACAATTGTGAAAAACTGTAATGTGTTACTGTAATTTATTATGTTCCTTTGATATCACGTTGGAATACTTGAAAGCGGACTAGTTTAATTTGTAAACAACTTTTTGATTTTTTTTTCACACATGATGGACATTATGTCACAATGAGCCTTGCAATTATGATGTCATCTACAACTTGAGCTTTAATTCGAAGTTTCAGAGTTTTCAGTTAGATCATGAAATAGCAGAGTTAGTTTCTCATTACAGATAGCAATAGTTATTTGATTATTTACATTTGAGATCAAAACAATTTATTGGCTTAATGGGTCAGGCCCAAAGTGACCCAGGGGTCTCTAGTGGAGAGTCACTTACAAGATTTCTTCACCTATTCTCCCTTCTGACTTGTTGTGTGTCTATGAAAAGAAAGTCTGCCTCCTCAGCGAAGACAAACGATGATACAGATTATGGTAAGTGTTTAAGGAGCCCTTGGACAACTAGTTGCCGGATAACAAACACAATTCACGATACATCGCTAATTCCATTCTTTTTTGTGTTCAAACTATCAGAAAGTTCCCTCTCAGCTGATGGCGGTAGACACCGTCTGATGAAGGTAGAGAAAGTCACTAAGAAGGCCAAGTCAAACAAACGTAAACTAAAGCCTCTGAAACAGATCTTTGGGCAGTGGAGAAAGAGCCCTCAGTCCCCCACAGGAAAGGACAAAGACTGTACAGTTGAGCAACAAAACCTACTACATCACATCCTATCTCTGGTTACAGTTTATACCTGTTTGATTTAAATAATGCTCCTAAAGGCCTAAACATTTTGCCCTTTTCAGTCGAGGCAAAGATCTTCAGACCAGGGCCAAACTCCAGACCACTCACCAAGATCAAGGTTTAATTCTTCAGAGAATGGCCAATGCAGAAGAACCAGCACTGTAAGACAACACAACCTACTAGATTGTATCTCACCATTAATGGATGCTTGTTCATACCAATTCCTTTATCCCCCATCACAATGGAATCGGGAGGACAGTATGGATCGGTCTCCATGTGTGCATCAGGTTGTCACACAGTAATGTGGACTTTAATCCACTAGGGGGCGGTCTGGTCACTGACTGACCCAAGGGTGGAACTACAGTACATCACTGGCGGGGGGACAACATGATTACTGTTTGCTTGTTTCATGCTGGACTGTCATTAAAAACCTCCTCCACCTACTGTCCTCTTCCTCCTCAGGTCATTGAGGAGGAGCTGCTGCTCCCTCTGTTCAGCCCTCTGTCTGGACCACTGGTCCTTTACAGGCCAGTGTGGCTTCCTGTAAGTCTCCTCTGTTTGGGGTTAGCGGTTTGAGAGGGTGCATAGACGTATCACTAAGAACATGGGCAAATAGCAATAGCTAGTTATGTCATCGTAACACACTGATAATATACTCGACACAAATAACGATTTTCCATACAAGTCCTAAGATTCTCTAACTTTTCTCTCTGCCATGAAGGCTCCTTCACCCATGCCGGTTCTCAAACTGACTCATGCTGGGAAGCTGGTACTGAGCATCTTAATATCTCTGGACAATCTGGTAACTATTTCACTCCACATTCCATATTCTTAGTCCATTATTTACTGTCTGGAGATTAAAAATAAATAATAAACTGGCTTAAATCATGAAGTCACCCTCAACCAAGAGGATGTACTTGATTGTCTTAATATCTTCCCTGCCACAGACTTTCTTCATGGCCCCTGTTTGGCCCAAACAGTTTCCCAAAGTGTACCTCACCGTAGCTGGGAAAATGACTTTGGAGGCTTTGACCCTTTCCAGAGGACAGGTAATCTTAGTAACATCGAAATAAACTGAATGAGAAGCCCAAACTATTAGCATCTACACTTATTTGTATGCCACGGCAGTACAATGAAAACCAAAACAGACAGGATTGAAAGGATTGTTTCAAAGGACAGTGTGTTAAATTGCAAGTTAGGGTGACTGTTTGGCTCTTGTTGTGCAGCCTGTCTTGCCTGAGCCGGAGAAGGACGCCTCTTCCCTGAGTGAGGAGAAATCTAAGAGGTTCCACAAGGAGGAACTCTTTGAGGAGGACCTACCCCTCATGGATACTTGGAACGGCTCAGTTTTCACGAACACCAGGCGCAATACCGGACGACTGCAGGTAATTCAGACAACTCTGTCATGTGGACTTCTCTGATTCTGTATTGACCACTACACACACACACACACACACACACACACACACACACACACACACAACGGTAACGTGGTAGTGTGGAAACGCACTTAATGAGTCAGCCCTGTCTGCGAGTTACAAGCTCTAATCTCAACCTTGGAACAAAGGATGTCTTTTCGGTCTGTTGGTATGTTTGGCTTAGCAATTAGGAGACTGAAGTTCAATCCCCAACATGTTGCATTTATAATAAGGGAACCCTCTCTTTACAGACCCTGGAGGAGGTTGAGCAGAAGATCAGTGTAGTCATGGACCAACGGACCCAGCTGTGGTGGAAGAGACAGCTCCACATTGACTTTCTGACCCCTGAGGTGAGAGAATACTGAGGACTGAACAGGCCACCAACCAGAGCATCTGGCTGATCCTACGGTTCCTGGAGGAAACTGAATGTATTCCTGTGTGTCTTTTTCAGGGATTGGTGGCTGTGTCTACCATCAAACAGGAGGTCACAGGGGTGCAGGTCAGTCGAACACCTAATGTTCACAAGCGGACATCAACGCTGCTTCAGTGTTGACAGCTTGACACAGATTTGATATCAGTTAGTAATAAACTGATGAGTTCTGCTTTGTCCTCCCTAGTTACTCGATAGAGAGATGAGTCACGTGACGTCCTACTGCATCAACATAAGAAAGGAGTTCTTGTACTTTGAGGATGGCCAGGTGCACGACACTATCCTTGTCGAAACGTCTTGTTCGGTTGAGAGTCGTCACTGTTTAACGGTGTACTAAACGTCTAAAGATGTTCTGTGTTTCCTAACCACAGGAGGTGGACGTGAAGACCACTTTCGAGGGCTTCGCCGAGGCAGCAGGTGAGACACGGACGGCGAGCTGGTCTCGCTCCAACACAGAGTCCACCTTCAGTGACCCTCCTCCACCTCGCTCTCCTCACGGCTCTCCTCCTCCCCCGGCTCCTTCTCCCCACTTTGACGACACTCCTCAGGTAAAATGTCTTTCCATTTACATGGGCTTGTACCTCTGCCAGTGACTCCACTGGCCACTGAGTGAAAGGTGCCTTGAGATTGAGACAAATGTTGCTTTTGTGTTGCAGGATATTGAGGAGGACATTGTGGAGGAACCAATTGTGGAGGTGCCCCTGATGCAGTAAGTTCTATAGGAATACTGGATGAAAATAGTCCTGCTACTCTCCTGTGTACAGAATGAAACCTAAAGTGCTTCTTCAGTACATCTCACGATATCAATGAGTATTTCATTTTCTTGATACAGAAGCTATTTTGCCTACAAAGGGACCACAGATTTTGAGGGTAAACTGGCTGCCCTCCGCAATACCTTTAAGGTAACGAGAAACAGTATTTGTCATGAGTCTCTACATTTTACTTCATGTAGATACAGTGTCCCGATGGTTCTCCAATATTTTCCAGGATCTGACCAACACCAACAAGTCCCTTAACTACATCAGCCATGCTGGGCGGATGGTTCTTGGTCTACTGGTTCAGCTCAATAACCAGGTAACTACAGAATTCACAATACCGCGAGAGAAAGAGAGAGGGCAATGAGTCTTAGTGTTTTGTACTCAATAAGAAGTTTGAGGTGTGAGTTTTATTACGTTTCTGTTTTGAGGATGTGAGGGACTTTCAGCAAGCCTATGACCGCCTGGTCTCCTTCATCAATGAGCCAGGAAACAGACAGGCTATGATGGAGGAAATTAGCCAATCAGGAGTAGGTGTAGCCAGACAGCAGATCAGATTCCAGTCATTCCATAGCAATGAATGAGGTTATGATGTAGGTTTTTGATCTTTTTGTCATTTTGTGTCACACTGTTCTTTAATATATGCACTTGTTTGATTTCAGATCACCCAAATCAATTTCCTTGATTTGTTCTTTGAAATGATCCTGCTCGGCCTTTTGGAGGGCAAGACAGTCCATGCTGCCCCAGTAAGAGACACAAACATAATAGTGTAATCTTATTGGCTGGTCCAACCCACCATTCTGTAGTCCTATTGTTATGTTGACTGTGTCTCATCTCTCATGTCTCTCTACTGCTACTCCAGAGGCCCAATGGATTCCTCCATCTGCTCTTTGGGGTCATTCTGTCCATCAGACCACCAGGACAGAGCTGGAGCCAGAGATCTGAGAACTTTTTATTAAGAATCAAGGTGCAGTCTCTTTCTCTCTGTCTCACACTCTTTCTTTCTCTCCCCTTCACACACTCTACCTGGACAGTGTTCACTGTGTCTTTGTAGATTTACAGTACTAAATGTTTTGGATGTCTCAATGTGTTCTCAGAGCCAGATGCAGTCATGGATGGACGCCATCTTTGATTTTGAGCACCATCTATATGGCTGTCCTGAGATTATGTCTGGAGAAGTCCTTGGGAACCTAGAAATGCAGGTGGAGTTCCTTTTGTCCTCCTTGGACTAGCAAGGTCTCACATTCTACAGCTCCAGAGCAGAACAGACGAGTCTACAGCCAATACCATTGTGGTCTGCATGAAGAAAACATACGCAGAACACTTGATCTGTGCCTTTTTGTGGATGGTATCTATCAAAGTAAAGAACTCAGATCAGACCGATAGAATCTTTCCAAATAGATGGTGTCTTTTAGGTACCTCAGCGATGTCTATGATTGTTTAATACCTGCAACAACAGTGTGTATGGAGGACTCAATTGTTCAATGAAAGATGGCAGATTAAACTATATGTGCAAAAGTGTGGACACCAAAACATTGAGTGCTTTGCTTCATTCTTGGAAAGAGGAAAATGGCCAGATAAGAAAAAAATCAGTTCCCATTCTCATTGTTTTTCATATCACATTGACAGAGAGTATGTTCTGGAAATCCTCAGTCAAAGTGTCCCCTGAACTTTAAAAAAACAAGGATATAGAAACTTGTTGAATACAGTCTTTGATGAAACCCCCAGAACTGTGCAGGTATCATCATCAGATTATTCAGATATGACAAGCCGTCCTTTTTCAAGGGTTGATGTACATTTTCCAGAAGGGTACAAATATTTTCGGTTTATTATGAAACTATTGCGTGACAAATTACACTATGGTGGGATGCCCCAGTCTGGGTAATTAATGAGTGAAAAACTCACTGCCCCCAACATCCAACATCCCTCTTGTGTTTACTCACTTCTCCATCTTTAGTGGAAGTCACTAAATAAACAGCTTCTAAATGTATATTACACATCTTCCCAGAGCCTGCTGGGATATTATTGCAGAGGCAAATAAAACATGAACTAAACACAGACAAGTCAGCTGTTCTTAAAAAAAGGACAATTTATTTATCTTCCAAAAGATTGAGGCAAACATTCCTATTATGTTGCACGTACAAAATCGTCTCGCCTGTGCATAGTATCTTTGATGAATATTGGTCTTCAATACAAAAGCAATCGATTTCGCCCCAAGAATGTAGTTCTGTAGATACCACTCGGCAAGTAATTGCAACGCTGAAACTGCAAATAAATAAAGCGCTCTGGTTCCCCTTAAATAAAAAGAAGCATCAATGCAGTTAATAACATCTTGTTAATCCGTGTAGTGTTTCGCTGACATCGCTTTCACATTTTAGCACATGGAGCACAGTGACCTAGTCTACATACCGTCGCGTAACCTCGATGACGCCTAAAAGGTCACACATGGTCACGCCATAACCGTGACGTTTTGCTTTCACTACCGGTAATATGCCACTGCAGACTTCCACCACCACCGCCTATTTCGGATCTAGAACACATTCATTTGTCTTAACCAAACAATCACACAACCCATTTTTTTGGGGAAAGGCACCCATTGGCAACTAGTTTGACAGACGAGAAGCCAGAGAAGGAAGACTGGTAAGAGTGATGTTCAGGCGTCTTGGCGCTGGTCTGGCCAGCCAGCGGCTGCTGTGACATGCTAGGGACGAAGGGGACACCGAGGTACGGTAGTCATGGCAACCCGAGTAGCATCCATCCCAACAAGAGATAACAGGGACAGCCAGCGTTGTCCAGGACATCCATCAGGGACAGCTAACAGAGTGTCCAGGGAGAGCTAGCAGCATCCAGGGACAGGGAGAAGGGATTTGTCACAGAGGGGCCGAAGCGAGCGGTGGTCCATGGAGATCTGGTGCTCCGAGGGGCCAGGGAAGCTACGGAGAAGCAGGGGTGGAGGGTCAGTAGGTACGCACACTCTCAGAACAGACAGGCCAAAAGGTCAAAGGTCGGCTGGCCCCGTCTGGACAGGCATCAGGGGCTGGTCCAGTTTTCCAGTGTCCAACACTCAGTGGTTTGGTTTGGCACGTTCCCATCAAGGCTTGATCTTCCACAGCTGGGGGAACGGACGAGAAAGAGAGGAAGCAACATCAGCTCAAAGATTCCCTCTCGAAGAACGCTGTATGGTGAATGTTGACGCGCTCTACAGGGAGGTGCTAGGGCCTGTTTCCTGGGGAGCATCGCAACCTAGTTCTAGTCTAACTCCTGCATTGGAGGTTGTACATTCGACATGCTCACTAATTGTAGACCAGTGGGGGGGGGAGGGAAGGGGGAGGAGCTCACCCTGATATTGAAGCCCAGCAGGTCGCTGACCACGGCGGACAGGGCTGACAGGATGACCACCCGGGTGATGTTGTACACCAGGGGGTTCACCGTCAGACCCAGCAGCCGGAAGGGGATGTCCAACTCCTGGGGGGAGGAGGGGAGTAAGGGGAGCGGGGATTGGGGTAGGGGAGGGGTTAGGAGGGTGGGTTGAGGGAGATGGGAATGGAGGGGGAGAGGGCAGACATGATAAAGCACGGAACGTATTGGAATCACAGACATAAAATACATTTAAGAAAATACAAGCTCTTTGGATCTTAAGTTGAATTCTGACTTGTTTTTGACAAAGTGAAAAAAGTATGTTAAAGAATTTTTTATAGATTTGCAAACATTTAAAAAAAGCTTGTTTCACGTTATTATTATGGGTATTGTGTGTAGAATTTTGAGGAAAAAAATACATGTAATCCATTTTGGAATACACCTGTAACGTGGAAAAAGTGAAGCGCCTTGAAAACTTTCCGGATGCACTTTAACTATTACACCTACCATGCATCAGTTAATTGAAAATGACACAGTTACAGTAGTTACAGTACTAACTTTGTAACAAATGAGTCAGTCCCTGGTGAAAGATGAAGACCAGTGATACAGGGGATGGGGATACAGTAGCTCAGTGGTAGTGACTGCTACTAAACCATAGGTTGCAGGTTCAAATCCCCCTCTGTACATTGCATGGATAAACCCGTCTGCAAACGGAATACATCTTAATTTTTTAACAAGACGATTGCTGAGGGTTACTTACTTTCATGAGTTTAGTTGCGAGCTTCAGAACATTGTTCACTATGTTCAGTTCTTCTTTCTTGTTGGGTTTCTTTTCCATCTTGAGATACAGGTTTATCTGGGGGAAGGAGCAGGAAACTAGCTGTGAGTAAGGGAGCGTGTGTGACAGAGTACATGTGTTTACATTTACATTTAGTCATTTAGCAGACGCTCTTATCCAGAGCAACTTACAGTAAGTACAGGGACATTCCCCCGAGGCAAGTAAGGTGAAGTGCCTTGCAACATCATTTTGCACGACAACAACATCATTTTGCACGGCCGGGGAATCGAACCAGCAACCTTCTGATTACTAGCCCGATTCCCTAACCGCTCAGCCACCTGACTCCCAGTTTTTGTTTACTGAGTGTGCATGTGTGAGTGTGTGTGTCTGCATACAGAAGAATGCATCTGTGTGTGTGCGTGAGTGACTCAGCGAACGAGTGTTGTGTGGTCACTGTGTGTGTGCACGCGAGTTTGTAAATATGACTGTATGTGTGTGTATGTGTGTGTGTGAGAGAGAGTATGTTTGTAAATATGTGATTGTACATACTTTACGTCGCTGTAGGTGTGTGTAACACTTTTCTTAGCCATATGGGACATTTAATCAATATAAAGATAAACTAGAACCTGGGTTCCCAGCAGCTGAATTGTGAGCTGGCTGAAATATATAAACGCTTACCAATGAAGTGTAAATATGGCAATATCCAGTTACCGGTACTATTATTTTCAAGCCTCCACTAGAGAAACTTTACGATCAGTTTAAATCACCTATGACATTTCTCTAGAAACACATGAATGATGACAAAAGGAAATAATTGAAATACAATGAATATAAATATCAGTCCTCTTAAAGGTAGGCCTACTTCACTACCAAATTTGTAAATGCACCTTTCACTCAAAAATCACTTATGGTACTACCAATCACATCACATTAATATCAGAATATTAAACGTTCTTGTTTTGTTCAAACCATGCACAGAAGAGAACATTACACTATCCTTTGAGTCCTTGCAGAGTGCTCACAGTTCAGTCCCACACGTGTTACCCAAAAGAAAATACCAGAGCACAGGCTTATGTTGGAGCTCGTTCCGTAGGTGCACTTGAAACATGCCATAAATCATAGTAACAAAAATACAATATAAATGTTTACAAAATATTTTTTCCATGCTTCACTAACTGTTTCACTCACAGTGTGACAATATACATTCAAATTAAAATACTTAAAATTAAAAAGAATTATACATATTTTATGAATGCTCCATAGCCAGGTCAGCTTCACTGAAATATTACTGTCAGCCTGAGGGTGGCACTGTTGTTTGGTGGAAACGCTAAAACAGCCAATACCTAAAGCATCACATCAGTGTCGTGCAGTCTGGGTAGGCAAGGTAGGCACTGCCAAACGTAAAAATGTTTATTAAATTATTTTATTTAATAAACTTGTATTTATATTTTTACTGTTTAGTCTTGTGATTTATATATGCAATATGTGTGTTATTCCAATTGTTTAGATGTTACGATGACAAATGTAGCAGTTGCATAATCTTTATACAACAAAAATTGTAGAATAAACAGCCATTCACTGCGGACGACAAGCGAAAAACTGATACTGTATTCTTCAAAATGTACGTAGAAAAGCACAACTCTGCTGTGCCTTTGCACGTAAATATGTTATGCCAGTAATCACCTACGTTACGTATCAAACATGGACCAATTAAAATCGAGATATTACTGGACATTTGCGCAGCTGACGTCATTACACCAGCTACATTGTAAACGTAATCCCCGCGAAATTCAAGTCAAAATGACAGCAGCGGTGTGTGCCGATATCACAGAGTTGAGGAATTACTCCAAGATCGATTTTATTCAAAAAAGGAGTTAACAGCAAGAGGGAGGTCTACGCCAGACTTAAATGGACTACTGCAGCAAAAGGGACACATTGTTTTCGATCGTTTCAAACTGACTGGTATGGAATAAAAGATTGGCTATGTGGCTGTGCTAATAGTCAGCGGCTGTAGGCTACTGCTTGTACCGTTTACTGCGTTTACTGTTTTTTACATATTAGCCTAACAGTAGTGTGACCAGACGTCCTCTTTTACCCGGACATGTCCTCTTTTTGAGACCTAAAAAATGCGTCCGGCAGGGATTCCAAAATTGTCCGGGATTTTGCCTCGTCGGATATGTGTTTCTCTGGGTCTTTCACAAACTACAAGTTTGGGATTTGAGATTAGAGTTTTTCACAAACTCAAATCTGGTCACCCTACCTAACAGTAAATTAGGTAATCTGGCTTTCATAACTCAGTGCCTAGCCTCTTACTGACATCACCGCACGTCAGTGGATCACATGAGGACGCAATCATCTTACATTTACATTTATTCATTTAGCTGACGCTTTTATCTAAAGCGACTTCCAAGAGAGAGCTTTACAAAGTGCATAGGTCACTGATAATAACAACAAGATAGCCCCAAAAACATTGCGGGTAGCCAACACATGAAGCACATATTGTGAACAACCAAAATAAGTGCCAAAGGGAAGAACCATAAGAGCATGGACTGTGGATGTGAGCCTGTCGAGGCAACGCCTCATGGTATGTCGAGGCAAACGCCTCAGTTGGTACGTCGAGCAAAGCCTCAGTTGGTATGTCGATACAGTGCCTCAGTTGGTATGTCGAGGCAACGCCTCCGTTTATGTTTATGTTTATTAAGGATCCCCATAAGTCTACACCGTAGTGGAGACTATTATTCCTGGGATTCAGGCAGAAAACATTACAATATAAATCATAACATGCAGTACAACATGATCAATGTTGGTGAACAAAAACACAAATTTAGAAAACAAAATTTACAGTAAAAACAAAAACAGACTTAAAACATCATTGTTGTCTGTCCTAAAATAATAACCTAATCTACTCTAATTTCATTTCTGATTATTGCTGCCTTAAGTTTCCTTTTGAAATCACATGTATTTCTTGTTAGAGTCAAATATGAGGGGAGCACATTCCAGTATGCAATAGCTCTGTACATTACCGTTTTCTTAAGTGCATTGGTTCTGGGTAGAGGAAGAGTAAAGTGACCACTTAGTGCCTGTCTAGTATTAAAACTGTGTCTCATTTACATGTTATAGCTGTAGAGACAAACTGACGGGTTTCTGTGAGAAATAGACATTATTTAAGAACAGAATAAGGCTGCATGCCAGTCTTTCATCCACCCTCACCCATGACAGCCTGGCATGCATATCCTCCACACTACTCCTGACAGAGCAGTCAAGTGTTAGTCTTGCCGCTCTGTTCGGAGCAAGCTGAAGTTTATTAAGTTCCTGCTTTGATGCACTAGACCAGATAACAGGACAGTAGTCCAGATTTGACAGAACTAGAGATTGTATGAGTAGTCTAATTGTTGTGTTGGTTAGCAGATGAGCACTCCTTCTAATTTTTAATCTGAGTGGACCATGACAGTGTTTCGTCAATAATGACACCCAACAGTTTGACTTCTTTGACCTGCTCCATAGTGGCACCCTTTAAAGAGAGGCTTAATTTCTGATCTGTCCGGAGAGAATATTTAGAACCTATAACCATGCATTTAGTTTTTAAAACATTCAACTTCATCTTATTTTCCAAGATCCATTCATTAACCAGCTTTAACTCTAGTTGAAGCACCTCATTACAGTTTTTCACAATTGTTAACACACAAAAAGCAAAACTTTGGCACAATTTTCACAACCTTCACTTCCTGTACCAATTGCTCGACCCAATTTGGCACTACTTCACACTCCCTTATCTGCATTAGACTCTGACTTTCCTTGTTTACACACTGATGTCAATTACACATCACCTTGTTGTCAAAACACTACACACAATGTTCAGTTGTTAAACACACTTCTCAAGTAAAGCTCTCAAAGCATCAACCTACAACACACAAATATTCAAATCTTAGGTCTGGTGAGCAATTTGCGATCAGGACTGCAGAATTAAAAGGAAGAGGACAAGGAAGAGGACAAGGAAGAGGACAAGGAAGAGGAGGGAGAGGATGACAAGGAGGAGGATAAGGAGGAGGAAGAGGAGGATGACAAGAAGGAGGAGGAGGAAGAGGAGAAGAAGAAGGAGGAGGAGGAGAAAGAAGAAAGAGAACGGTGATCTCCAATGAGATTCGGGCCACCATGGTTGACCATGTGCTCAACCATGGTTTGAGCATGAGGGAGGCTGGCCATCATTAGAACCTTTAGAATAGAGAACAGGTATGAATTATATTTGCCTTGTGTACTGAAATACTGCATATCAATAGAATACAGTGTGCTCACTGTATTTGTATTTTGCAGAACTGAAAGAGAACCACACCGTGGAGGAAGAACATGCACTTTCACAGCCGAACAGGAGACTGACATTGTGAAAATGGTTCGTGGATCCTGGCTGACCATGTCACATTCAGAAACATGGGGGAAAGGAATGCCATGCGGATGAAACAAGTGTACAGGGTCCTATTCGACTGAAACACAGACCACATCAAGGAGTTACGGCAAGAGTTTGTGCTTGTAAGTCCCATACATTCAGCACTGACACGCATGTATTGTACCAGTAATCCAATATTGTTCCTTTTCTACAGTGTCTCACTGTAGTCCACTGCGTTGACCCATCTGTGTCCATACTATAACTTGCATTATTATCATGCTGTCTGTTCCAGCGGATCCAGGAGCATGACACAGCTAATGAGCTATATGAATACATATTCATTGATGAGGTTGGATTCAACCTGGTGAAGAGGAGGCACCGGGGCAGAAATGTCATTGGCCAGCGCGCCATTGTTGAGGTCCCCGGGGAACATCACTTTGTGTGCTGCAATGGGTTGAGCAGGCCCGTTGACAGTACTGTACTGTTCAGAAATAAAACTTTTTTTGCCGCATATGTGTGCTGTTTTATGTTTGAAAAAATTAGGCCTACACTGAGACATTTGACAAAAGTTGAAATGGCTGATTCCCCAGAGTCATTCGTATGGTGTGTTCCATTTCTAGA
This sequence comes from Osmerus mordax, assembly GCF_038355195.1. Taxonomy (NCBI): domain Eukaryota; kingdom Metazoa; phylum Chordata; class Actinopteri; order Osmeriformes; family Osmeridae; genus Osmerus; species Osmerus mordax. The sequence continues at coordinate 9,332,455 of NC_090050.1, read as the reverse complement.
ATTGTGTTTTCAATTTTGCACTACTGTGTGCTGTGAATGCTTGGTAGTGCATTTTGTGAACAGGTAAGAGATTTGATGGCAAAGAGTCATCTTGCAAAGGAGTGTCAGGTTTAACATTTTGTGTGTGAGCTTTTCAGTTTTGTGTGTGCAGTTTTGAGAAAGCCGTTATTGTTTTGAGAAACGTGTGTTAACAATTGTGAAAAACTGTAATGTGTTACTGTAATTGGGTGTGCTCAAGCCTTCGGCGAGAGCACAACCTTTGTTCTCTCACATATATATTTCTTTATTTATTTCTTTATTTCTTTATTATTTATTTTCGCCCCCCTAAAACTCAGTCAATATTTGGACTACATACACAACGGCGGTGTCAAAAGTTTCGTCTTGGTAGCGATTGAGTTGCTTCTATTGGAATTTACGTTCCGTTGCATGGTTTAGGCTTCAGTTAAGTTTTTGTGGCGAAAAGTGAAGCTAACGGTGGCTAATTTGCTAGCCACAGTCACTGACGTTACTAACGTCACTGCGTCACTAACGTCACGAAAACACGCGTGACTACCTGTAGCAGAACATTCGTTTCACATCTGTTAACTTGGGGGATAGCTAGGCTAACTATAGCTTTACTGCAAGGCAGCTGCAGAAACACCACAAGCAAAGAGGCCAGGGTGATAACTATTTACTCATTTTACTTTGTGATGTGAAACACAATTATGAAATGTAATGTACAATATTAGCTGATATTATTAAGGAAGTAGGCCCACATCTACTTTTGGAAACGGTAGTCTACTATTTCACTGAAGCATTAGCATCATGACATTAGCCTCTGTTGCCCGGGCAACACATACTACAGTGGTCTATGATGCATCTGTTTTCAATCTTTAAAATAAACATTCCTCACAAATACATTTTCGTTGTAGGATTCATTATGACATTACATTACAACTAAACGATTTGTGGGTGAAATTATCATTACCTGTGTTTCAAACCAGTGTTGCTCACTGCAATGCTGTAGCCTACGCGAGACACTACAAAAACATCTACACAGCTGTAGGAAGTCAAACGGCGACAGAACATGTTCGGCACTCCCCTTACTTAATCAAAAGTCTATCTAACTATTAACCTTAACTTCATTGCCACAGCCTAAACGTTGCCAATCTGTTCATGAAAATAATTAATTTCAGCCTAAACCGTACAACGGAACGTTAAATCCAATTCAACCAACGCAATCGCTACCAAGACTAACACAGCAGTAGTCTACTACTGTACCGTAGTAGTACAATTTACCGGGGCAGATTCTCCACACAGGGCTATATCGCATTTTGCGTTGTTACTGACAATGATCGCTACCAGTGAGCTTTTTATGAATGAGCGATTTTCCACTAAATAAATGTCAAGCTTATTTACGTTTTTGGGGGCATATTTTCAGTTAGCAGATGGTACTGTTTGAATCGCGATTCTATCTTCTGCCGGTAACGTCGTAGAATAATCTTCAAAGGGTGTTCTTTATTAATGAATGAATGCAATGAGTAGACTTCATGCCTGAAAATAACACGAGAAGGGAAAAACTTAAAATGACGTTTAAGTCATAGAGATTAGGTCAATTTTTACACAGGTCTGCCAAATTTATTCGTTTTGATTTAACGATGAGGCTGCCTTTTGCAGGGGAAATGAGAAGACATCTATTTCAATCTACACTTCACTCGTATTTTCAGTTGTAAATGAGCAGCAAAAAAAAAATGCTTTTAAATCTATTTAATCTTTATAAATAATAAGTATGCATTTTCATATAAAATATACAGAAATCAGTTGTAAAAATGTCATTCAAAAACGGACCCCTGTGCAACCGACTCAAGCAAGCACACCCTACAATTTCCCCAGAAATTGTACCCTCTCTAGTTTATTATGTTCCTTTGATATCACGTTGGAATACTTGAAAGCGGACTAGTTTAATTTGTAAACAACTTTTTGATTTTTTTTTCACACATGATGGACATTATGTCACAATGAGCCTTGCAATTATGATGTCATCTACAACTTGAGCTTTAATTCGAAGTTTCAGAGTTTTCAGTTAGATCATGAAATAGCAGAGTTAGTTTCTCATTACAGATAGCAATAGTTATTTGATTATTTACATTTGAGATCAAAACAATTTATTGGCTTAATGGGTCAGGCCCAAAGTGACCCAGGGGTCTCTAGTGGAGAGTCACTTACAAGATTTCTTCACCTATTCTCCCTTCTGACTTGTTGTGTGTCTATGAAAAGAAAGTCTGCCTCCTCAGCGAAGACAAACGATGATACAGATGATGGTAAGTGTTTAAGGAGCCCTTGGACAACTAGTTGCCGGATAACAAACACAATTCACGATACATTGCTAATTCCATTCTTTTTTGTGTTTAAACTATCAGAAAGTTCCCTCTCAGCTGATGGCGGTAGACACCGTCTGATGAAGGTAGAGAAAGTCACGAAGAAGAAGTCAAACAAACGTAAACTAAAGCCTCTGAAACAGATCTTTGGGCAGTGGAGAAAGAGCCCTCAGTCCCCCACAGGAAAGGACAAAGACTGTACAGTTGAGCAACAAAACCTACTACATCACATCCTATCTCTGGTTACAGTTTATACCTGTTTGATTTAAATAATGCTCCTAAAGGCCTAAACATTTGGACCTTTTCAGTCGAGGCAAAGATCTTCAGACCAGGGCCAAACTCCAGACCACTCACCAAGATCAAGGTTTAATTCTTCAGAGAATGGCCAATGCAGAAGAACCAGCACTGTAAGACAACACAACCTACTAGATTGTATCTCACCATTAATGGATGCTTGTTCATACCAATTCCTTTATCCCCCATCACAATGGAATCGGGAGGACAGTATGGATCGGTCTCCATGTGTGCATCAGGTTGTCACACAGTAATGTGGACTTTAATCCACTAGGGGGCGGTCTGGTCACTGACTGACCCAAGGGTGGAACTACAGTACATCACTGGCGGGGGGACAACATGATTACTGTTTGCTTGTTTCATGCTGGACTGTCATTAAAAACCTCCTCCACCTACTGTCCTCTTCCTCCTCAGGTCATTGAGGAGGAGCTGCTGCTCCCTCTGTTCAGCCCTCTGTCTGGACCACTGGTCCTTTACAGGCCAGTGTGGCTTCCTGTAAGTCTCCTCTGTTTGGGGTTAGCGGTTTGAGAGGGTGCATAGAGGTATCACTAAGAACATGGGCAAATAGCAATAGCTAGTTATGTCATCGTAACACACTGATAATATACTCGACACAAATAACGATTTTCCATACAAGTCCTAAGATTCTCTAACTTTTCTCTCTGCCATGAAGGCTCCTTCACCCATGCCGGTTCTCAAACTGACTCATGCTGGGAAGCTGGTACTGAGCATCTTAATATCTCTGGACAATCTGGTAACTATTTCACTCCACATTCCATATTCTTAGTCCATTATTTACTGTCTGGAGATTAAAAAAATAATAATAAACTGGCTTAAATCATGAAGTCACCCTCAACCAAGAGGATGTACTTGATTGTCTTAATATCTTCCCTGCCACAGACTTTCTTCATGGCCCCTGTTTGGCCCAAACAGTTTCCCAAAGTGTACCTCACCGTAGCTGGGAAAATGACTTTGGAGGCTTTGACCCTTTCCAGAGGACAGGTAATCTTAGTAACATCGAAATAAACTGAATGAGAAGCCCAAACTATTAGCATCTACACTTATTTGTATGCCACGGCAGTACAATGAAAACCAAAACAGACAGGATTGAAAGGATTGTTTCAAAGGACAGTGTGTTAAATTGCAAGTTAGGGTGACTGTTTGGCTCTTGTTGTGCAGCCTGTCTTGCCTGAGCCGGAGAAGGACGCCTCTTCCCTGAGTGAGGAGAAATCTAAGAGGTTCCACAAGGAGGAACTCTTTGAGGAGGACCTACCCCTCATGGATACTTGGAACGGCTCAGTTTTCACAAACACCAGGCGCAATACCGGACGACTGCAGGTAATTCAGACAACTCTGTCATGTGGACTTCTCTGATTCTGTATTGACCACTACACACACACACACACACACACACAACGGTAACGTGGTAGTGTGGAAACGCACTTAATGAGTCAGCCCTGTCTGCGAGTTACAAGCTCTAATCTCAACCTTGGAACAAAGGATGTCTTTTCGGTCTGTTGGTATGTTTGGCTTAGCAATTAGGAGACTGAAGTTCAATCCCCAACATGTTGCATTTATATTAAGGGAACCCTCTCTTTACAGACCCTGGAGGAGGTTGAGCAGAAGATCAGTGTAGTCATGGACCAACGGACCCAGCTGTGGTGGAAGAGACAGCTCCACATTGACTTTCTGACCCCTGAGGTGAGAGAATACTGAGGACTGAACAGGCCACCAACCAGAGCATCTGGCTGATCCTACGGTTCCTGGAGGAAACGGAATGTATTCCTGTGTGTCTTTTTCAGGGATTGGTGGCTGTGTCTACCATCAAACAGGAGGTCACAGGGGTGCAGGTCAGTCGAACACCTAATGTTCACAAGCGGACATCAACGCTGCTTCAGTGTTGACAGCTTGACACAGATTTGATATCAGTTAGTAATAAACTGATGAGTTCTGCTTTGTCCTCCCTAGTTACTCGATAGAGAGATGAGTCACGTGACGTCCTACTGCATCAACATAAGAAAGGAGTTCTTGTACTTTGAGGATGGCCAGGTGCACGACACTATCCTTGTCGAAACGTCTTGTTCGGTTGAGAGTCGTCACTGTTTAACGGTGTACTAAACGTCTAAAGATGTTCTGTGTTTCCTAACCACAGGAGGTGGACGTGAAGACCACTTTCGAGGGCTTCGCCGAGGCAGCAGGTGAGACACGGACGGCGAGCTGGTCTCGCTCCAACACAGAGTCCACCTTCAGTGACCCTCCTCCACCTCGCTCTCCTCACGGCTCTCCTCCTCCCCCGGCTCCTTCTCCCCACTTTGACGACACTCCTCAGGTAAAATGTCTTTCCATTTACATGGGCTTGTACCTCTGCCAGTGACTCCACTGGCCACTGAGTGAAAGGTGCCTTGAGATTGAGACAAATGTTGCTTTTGTGTTGCAGGATATTGAGGAGGACATTGTGGAGGAACCAATTGTGGAGGTGCCCCTGATGCAGTAAGTTCTATAGGAATACTGGATGAAAATAGTCCTGCTACTCTCCTGTGTACAGAATGAAACCTAAAGTGCTTCTTCAGTACATCTCACGATATCAATGAGTATTTCATTTTCTTGATACAGAAGCTATTTTGCCTACAAAGGGACCACAGATTTTGAGGGTAAACTGGCTGCCCTCCGCAATACCTTTAAGGTAACGAGAAACAGTATTTGTCATGAGTGTCTACATTTTACTTCATGTAGATACAGTGTCCCGATGGTTCTCCAATATTTTCCAGGATCTGACCAACACCAACAAGTCCCTTAACTACATCAGCCATGCTGGGCGGATGGTTCTTGGTCTACTGGTTCAGCTCAATAACCAGGTAACTACAGAATTCACAATACCGCGAGAGAAAGAGAGAGGGCAATGAGTCTTAGTGTTTTGTACTCAATAAGAAGTTTGAGGTGTGAGTTTTATTACGTTTCTGTTTTGAGGATGTGAGGGACTTTCAGCAAGCCTATGACCGCCTGGTCTCCTTCATCAATGAGCCAGGAAACAGACAGGCTATGATGGAGGAAATTAGCCAATCAGGAGTAGGTGTAGCCAGACAGCAGATCAGATTCCAGTCATTCCATAGCAATGAAGGAGGTTGTGATGTAGGTTTTTGATCTTTTTGTCATTTTGTGTCATACTGTTCTTTAAAATATGCACTTGTTTGATTTCAGATCACCCAAATCAATTTCCTTGATTTGTTCTTTGAAATGATCCTGCTCGGCCTTTTGGAGGGCAAGACAGTCCATGCTGCCCCAGTAAGAGACACAAACATAATAGTGTAATCTTATTGGCTGGTCCAACCCACCATTCTGTAGTCCTATTGTTATGTTGACTGTGTCTCATCTCTCATGTCTCTCTACTGCTACTCCAGAGGCCCAATGGATTCCTCCATCTGCTCTTTGGGGTCATTCTGTCCATCAGACCACCAGGACAGAGCTGGAGCCAGAGATCTGAGAACTTTTTATTAAGAATCAAGGTGCAGTCTCTTTCTCTCTGTCTCACACTCTTTCTTTCTCTCCCCTTCACACACTCTACCTGGACAGTGTTCACTGTGTCTTTGTAGATTTACAGTACTAAATGTTTTGGATGTCTCAATGTGTTCTCAGAGCCAGATGCAGTCATGGATGGACGCCATCTTTGATTTTGAGCACCATCTATATGGCTGTCCTGAGATTATGTCTGGAGAAGTCCTTGGGAACCTAGAAATGCAGGTGGAGTTCCTTTTGTCCTCCTTGGACTAGCAAGGTCTCACATTCTACAGCTCCAGAGCAGAACAGACGAGTCTACAGCCAATACCATCGTGGTCTGCATGAAGAAAACATACGCAGAACACTTGATCTGTGCCTTTTTGTGGATGGTATCTATCAAAGTAAAGAACTCAGATCAGACCGATAGAATCTTTCCAAATAGATGGTGTCTTTTAGGTACCTCAGCGATGTCTATGATTGTTTAATACCTGCAACAACAGTGTGTATGGAGGACTCAATTGTTCAATGAAAGATGGCAGATTAAACTATATGTGCAAAAGTGTGGACACCAAAACATTGAGTGCTTTGCTTCATTCTTGGAAAGAGGAAAATGGCCAGATAAGAAAAAAATCAGTTCCCATTCTCATTGTTTTTCATATCACATTGACAGAGAGTATGTTCTGGAAATCCTCAGTCAAAGTGTCCCCTGAACTTTAAAAAAACAAGGATATAGAAACTTGTTGAATACAGTCTTTGATGAAACCCCCAGAACTGTGCAGGTATCATCATCAGATTATTCAGAGATGACAAGCCGTCCTTTTTCAAGGGTTGATGTACATTTTCCAGAAGGGTACAAATATTTTCGGTTTATTATGAAACTATTGCGTGACAAATTACACTATGGTGGGATGCCCCAGTCTGGGTAATTAATGAGTGAAAAACTCACTGCCCCCAACATCCAACATCCCTCTTGTGTTTACTCACTTCTCCATCTTTAGTGGAAGTCACTAAATAAACAGCTTCTAAATGTATATTACACATCTTCCCAGAGCCTGCTGGGATATTATTGCAGAGGCAAATAAAACATGAACTAAACACAGACAAGTCAGCTGTTCTTAAAAAAAGGACAATTTATTTATCTTCCAAAAGATTGAGGCAAACATTCCTATTATGTTGCACGTACAAAATCATCTCGCCTGTGCATAGTATCTTTGATGAATATTGGTCTTCAATACAAAAGCAATCGATTTCGCCCCAAGAATGTAGTTCTGTAGATACCACTCGGCAAGTAATTGCAACGCTGAAACTGCAAATAAATAAAGCGCTCTGGTTCCCCTTAAATAAAAAGAAGCATCAATGCAGTTAATAGCATCTTGTTAATCCGTGTAGTGTTTCGCTGAAATCGCTTTCACATTTTAGCACATGGAGCACAGTGACCTAGTCTACATACCGTCGCGTAACCTCGATGACGCCTAAAAGGTCACACATGGTCACGCCATAACCGTGACGTTTTGCTTTCACTACCAGTAATATGCCACTGCAAAAATCCACCACCACTGCCTATTTCGGATCTAGAACACATTCATTTGTCTTAACCAAACAATCACACAACCCATTTTTTGGGGGAAAGGCACCCATTGGCAACTAGTTTGACAGACGAGAAGCCAGAGAAGGAAGACTGGTAAGAGTGATGTTCAGGCGTCTTGGCGCTGGTCTGGCCAGCCAGCGGCTGCTGTGACATGCTAGGGACGAAGGGGACACCGAGGTACGGTAGTCATGGCAACCCGAGTAGCATCCATCCCAACAAGAGATAACAGGGACAGCCAGCGTTGTCCAGGACATCCATCAGGGACAGCTAACAGAGTGTCCAGGGAGAGCTAGCAGCATCCAGGGACAGGGAGAAGGGATTTGTCACAGAGGGGCCGAAGCGAGCGGTGGTCCAGGGAGATCTGGTGCTCCGAGGGGCCAGGGAAGCTACGGAGAAGCAGGGGTGGAGGGTCAGTAGGTACGCACACTCTCAGAACAGACAGGCCAAAAGGTCAAAGGTCGGCTGGCCCCGTCTGGACAGGCATCAGGGGCTGGTCCAGTTTTCCAGTGTCCAACACTCAGTGGTTTGGTTTGGCACGTTCCCATCAAGGCTTGATCTTCCACAGCTGGGGGAACGGACGAGAAAGAGAGGAAGCGACATCAGCTCAAAGATTCCCTCTCGAAGAACGCTGTATGGTGAATGTTGACGCGCTCTACAGGGAGGTGCTAGGGCCTGTTTCCTGAGGAGCATCGCAACCTAGTTCTAGACTAACTCCTGCATTGGAGGTTGTACATTCGACATGCTCACTAATTGTAGACCAGTGGGGGGGAGGGAAGGGGGAGGAGCTCACCCTGATATTGAAGCCCAGCAGGTCGCTGACCACGGCGGACAGGGCTGACAGGATGACCACCCGGGTGATGTTGTACACCAGGGGGTTCACCGTCAGACCCAGCAGCCGGAAGGGGATGTCCAACTCCTGGGGGGAGGAGGGGAGTAAGGGGAGCGGGGATTGGGGTAGGGGAGGGGTTAGGAGGGTGGGTTGAGGGAGATGGGAATGGAGGGGGAGAGGGCAGACATGATAAAGCACGGAACGTATTGGAATCACAGACATAAAATACATTTAAGAAAATACAAGCTCTTTGGATCTTAAGTTGAATTCTGACTTGTTTTTGACAAAGTGAAAAAAGTATGTTAATTTTGTTTTTATAGATTTGCAAACATTTAAAAAAAGCTTGTTTCACGTTATTATTATGGGTATTGTGTGTAGAATTTTGAGGAAAAAAATACATGTAATCCATTTTGGAATACACCTGTAACGTGGAAAAAGTGAAGCGCCTTGAAAACTTTCCGGATGCACTTTAACTATTACACCTACCATGCATCAGTTAATTGAAAATGACACAGTTACAGTAGTTACAGTACTAACTTTGTAACAAATGAGTCAGTCCCTGGTGAAAGATGAAGACCAGTGATACAGGGGATGGGGATACAGTAGCTCAGTGGTAGTGACTGCTACTAAACCATAGGTTGCAGGTTCAAATCCCCCTCTGTACATTGCATGGATAAACCCGTCTGCAAACGGAATACATCTTAATTTTTTAACAAGACGATTGCTGAGGGTTACTTACTTTCATGAGTTTAGTTGCGAGCTTCAGAACATTGTTCACTATGTTCAGTTCTTCTTTCTTGTTGGGTTTCTTTTCCATCTTGAGATACAGGTTTATCTGGGGGAAGGAGCAGGAAACTAGCTGTGAGTAAGGGAGCGTGTGTGACAGAGTACATGTGTTTACATTTACATTTAGTCATTTAGCAGACGCTCTTATCCAGAGCGACTTACAGTAAGTACAGGGACATTCCCCCGAGGCAAGTAAGGTGAAGTGCCTTGCAACATTATTTTGCACGACAACAACATCATTTTGCACGGCCGGGGAATCGAACCAGCAACCTTCTGATTACTAGCCCGATTCCCTAACCGCTCAGCCACCTGACTCCCAGTTTTTGTTTACTGAGTGTGCATGTGTGAGTGTGTGTGTCTGCATACAGAAGAATGCATCTGTGTGTGTGCGTGAGTGACTCAGCGAACGAGTGTTGTGTGGTCACTGTGTGTGTGCACGCGAGTTTGTAAATATGACTGTATGTGTGTGTATGTGTGTGTGTGAGAGAGAGTATGTTTGTAAATATGTGATTGTACATACTTTACGTCGCTGTAGGTGTGTGTAACACTTTTCTTAGCCATATGGGACATTTAATCAATATAAAGATAAACTAGAACCTGGGTTCCCAGCAGCTGAATTGTGAGCTGGCTGAAATATATAAAAGCTTACCAATGAAGTGTAAATATGGCAATATCCAGTTACCGGTACTATTATTTTCAAGCCTCCACTAGAGAAACTTTACGATCAGTTTAAATCACCTATGACATTTCTCTAGAAACACATGAATGATGACAAAAGGAAATAATTGAAATACAATGAATATAAATATCAGTCCTCTTAAAGGTAGGCCTACTTCACTACCAAATTTGTAAATGCACCTTTCACTCAAAAATCACTTATGGTACTACCAATCACATCACATTAATATCAGAATATTAAACGTTCTTGTTTTGTTCAAACCATGCACAGAAGAGAACATTACACTATCCTTTGAGTCCTTGCAGAGTGCTCACAGTTCAGTCCCACACGTGTTACCCAAAAGAAAATACCAGAGCACAGGCTTATGTTGGAGCTCGTTCCGTAGGTGCACTTGAAACATGCCATAAATCATAGTGACAAAAATACAATATAAATGTTTTTTACATTACATTTATTCATTTAGCAGACGCTTTTATCTAAAGCGACTTCCAAGAGAGAGCTTTACAAAGTGCATAGGTCACTGATAATAACAACAAGATAGCCCCAAAAACATTGCGGGTAGCCAACACATGAAGCACATATTGTGAACAACCAAAATAAGTGCCAAAGGGAAGAACCATAGGAGCATGGACTGTGGATGGGAGCCTGTCGAGGCAACGCCTCATGGTATGTCGAGGCAAACGCCTCAGTTTATGTTTATGTTTATTAAGGATCCCCATAAGTCTACACCGTAGTGGAGACTATTATTCCTGGGATTCAGGCAGAAAACATTACAATATAAATCATAACATGCAGTACAACATGATCAATGTTGGTGAACAAAAACTCAAACTTAGAAAACAACATTTACAGTAAAAATAAAATAACAAACAAAAACAGACTTAAAACATCATTGTGTTCTGTCCTAAAATAATAACCTAATCTACTCTAATTTCATTTCTGATTATTGCTGCCTTAAGTTTCCTTTTGAAATCACATGTATTTCTTGTTAGAGTCAAATATGAGGGGAGCACATTCCAGTATGCAATAGCTCTGTACATTACCGTTTTCTTAAGTGCATTGGTTCTGGGTAGAGGAAGAGTAAAGTGACCACTTAGTGCCTGTCTAGTATTAAAACTATGTCTCTCATTTACATGTGATAGCTGTAGAGACAGACCTGACCTGGGAGTCAGGTGGCTGAGCGGTGAGGGAATCGGGCTAGTAATCCGAAGGTTGCCAGTTCGATTCCCGGCAGTGCCAACTGACGTTGTGTCCTTGGGCAAGGCACTTCACCCTACTTGCCTCGGGGGAATGTCCCTGTACTTACTGTAAGTCGCTCTGGATAAGAGCGTCTGCTAAATGACTAAATGTAAATGTAAATGTAGAGACAAACTGACGGGTTTCTGTGAGAAATAGACATTATTTAAGAACAGAATAAGGCTGCATGCCAGTCTTTCATCCACCCTCACCCATGACAGCCTGGCATGCATATCCTCCACACTACTCCTGACAGAGCAGTCAAGTGTTAGTCTTGCCGCTCTGTTCGGAGCAAGCTGAAGTTTATTAAGTTCCTGCTTTGATGCACTAGACCAGATAACAGGACAGTAGTCCAGATTTGACAGAACTAGAGATTGTATGAGTAGTCTAATTGTTGTGTTGGTTAGCAGATGAGCACTCCTTCTAATTTTTAATCTGAGTGGACCATGACAGTGTTTCGTCAATAATGACACCCAACAGTTTGACTTCTTTGACCTGCTCCATAGTAGCACCCTTTAAAGAGAGGCTTAATTTCTGATCTGTCCGGAGAGAATATTTAGAACCTATAACCATGCATTTAGTTTTTAAAACATTCAACTTCATCTTATTTTCCAAGATCCATTCATTAACCAGCTTTAACTCTAGTTGAAGCACCTCATTACAGTTTTTCACAATTGTTAACACACAAAAAGCAAAACTTTGGCACAATTTTCACAACCTTCACTTCATGTACCAATTGCTTGACCCAATTTGGCACTACTTCACACTCCCTTATCTGCATTAGACTCTGACTTTCCTTGTTTACACACTGATGTCAATTACACATCACCTTGTTGTCAAAACACTACACACAATGTTCAGTTGTTAAACACACTTCTCAAGTAAAGCTCTCAAAGCATCAACCTACAACACACAAATATTCAAATCTTAGGTCTGGTGAGCAATTTGCGATCAGGACTGCAGAATTAAAAGGAAGAGGACAAGGAAGAGGACAAGGAAGAGGACAAGGAAGAGGAGGGAGAGGATGACAAGGAGGAGGATAAGGAGGAGGAAGAGGAGGATGACAAGAAGGAGGAGGAGGAAGAGGAGAAGAAGAAGGAGGAGGAGGAGAAAGAAGAAAGAGAACGGTGATCTCCAATGAGATTCGGGCCACCATGGTTGACCATGTGCTCAACCATGGTTTGAGCATGAGGGAGGCTGGCCATCATTAGAACCTTTAGAATAGAGAACAGGTATGAATTATATTTGCCTTGTGTACTGAAATACTGCATATCAATAGAATACAGTGTGCTCACTGTATTTGTATTTTGCAGAACTGAAAGAGAACCACACCGTGGAGGAAGAACATGCACTTTCACAGCCGAACAGGAGACTGACATTGTGAAAATGGTTCGTGGATCCTGGCTGACCATGTCACATTCAGAAACATGGGGGAAAGGAATGCCCCAGGAATGCCATGCGGATGAAACAAGTGTACAGGGTCCTATTCGACTGAAACACAGACCACATCAAGGAGTTACGGCAAGAGTTTGTGCTTGTAAGTCCCATACATTCAGCACTGACACGCATGTATTGTACCAGTAATCCAATATTGTTCCTTTTCTACAGTGTCTCACTGTAGTCCACTGCGTTGACCCATCTGTGTCCATACTATAACTTGCATTATTATCATGCTGTCTGTTCCAGCGGATCCAGGAGCATGACACAGCTAATGAGCTATATGAATACATATTCATTGATGAGGTTGGATTCAACCTGGTGAAGAGGAGGCACCGGGGCAGAAATGTCATTGGCCAGCGCGCCATTGTTGAGGTCCCCGGCCAGCGTGATGGGAACATCACTTTGTGTGCTGCAATGGGTTGAGCAGGCCCGTTGACAGTACTGTACTGTTCAGAAATAAAACTTTTTTTGCCGCATATGTGTGCTGTTTTATGTTTGAAAAAATTAGGCCTACACTGAGACATTTTACAAAAGTTGAAATGGCTGATTCCCCAGAGTCATTCGTATGGTGTGTTCCATTTCTAGAATTGTGTTTTCAATTTTGCACTACTGTGTGCTGTGAATGCTTGGTAGTGCATTTTGTGAACAGGTAAGAGATTTGATGGCAAAGAGTCATCTTGCAAAGGAGTGTCAGGTTTAGCATTTTGTGTGTGAGCTTTTCAGTTTTGTGTGTGCAGTTTTGAGAAAGCCGTTATTGTTTTGAGAAACGTGTGTTAACAATTGTGAAAAACTGTAATGTGTTACTGTAATTTATTATGTTCCTTTGATATCACGTTGGAATACTTGAAAGCGGACTAGTTTAATTTGTAAACAATTTGATTTTTTTTTCACACATGATGGACATTATGTCACAATGAGCCTTGCAATTATGATGTCATCTACAACTTGAGCTTTAATTCGAAGTTTCAGAGTTTTCAGTTAGATCATGAAATAGCAGAGTTAGTTTCTCATTACAGATAGCAATAGTTATTTGATTATTTACATTTGAGATCAAAACAATTTATTGGCTTAATGGGTCAGGCCCAAAGTGACCCAGGGGTCTCTAGTGGAGAGTCACTTGCAAGATTTCTTCACCTATTCTCCCTTCTGACTTGTTGTGTGTCTATGAAAAGAAAGTCTGCCTCCTCAGCGAAGACAAACGATGATACAGATGATGGTAAGTGTTTAAGGAGCCCTTGGACAACTAGTTGCCGGATAACAAACACAATTCACGATACATCGCTAATTCCATTCTTTTTTGTGTTCAAACTATCAGAAAGTTCCCTCTCAGCTGATGGCGGTAGACACCGTCTGATGAAGGTAGAGAAAGTCACGAAGAAGGCCAAGTCAAACAAACGTAAACTAAAGCCTCTGAAACAGATCTTTGGGCAGTGGAGAAAGAGCCCTCAGTCCCCCACAGGAAAGGACAAAGACTGTACAGTTGAGCAACAAAACCTACTACATCACATCCTATCTCTGGTTACAGTTTATACCTGTTTGATTTAAATAATGCTCCTAAAGGCCTAAACATTTTGCCCTTTTCAGTCGAGGCAAAGATCTTCAGACCAGGGCCAAACTCCAGACCACTCACCAAGATCAAGGTTTAATTCTTCAGAGAATGGCCAATGCAGAAGAACCAGCACTGTAAGACAACACAACCTACTAGATTGTATCTCACCATTAATGGATGCTTGTTCATACCAATTCCTTTATCCCCCATCACAATGGAATCGGGAGGACAGTATGGATCGGTCTCCATGTGTGCATCAGGTTGTCACACAGTAATGTGGACTTTAATCCACTAGGGGGCGGTCTGGTCACTGACTGACCCAAGGGTGGAACTACAGTACATCACTGGCGGGGGGACAACATGATTACTGTTTGCTTGTTTCATGCTGGACTGTCATTAAAAACCTCCTCCACCTACTGTCCTCTTCCTCCTCAGGTCATTGAGGAGGAGCTGCTGCTCCCTCTGTTCAGCCCTCTGTCTGGACCACTGGTCCTTTACAGGCCAGTGTGGCTTCCTGTAAGTCTCCTCTGTTTGGGGTTAGCGGTTTGAGAGGGTGCATAGACGTATCACTAAGAACATGGGCAAATAGCAATAGCTAGTTATGTCATCGTAACACACTGATAATATACTCGACACAAATAACGATTTTCCATACAAGTCCTAAGATTCTCTAACTTTTCTCTCTGCCATGAAGGCTCCTTCACCCATGCCGGTTCTCAAACTGACTCATGCTGGGAAGCTGGTACTGAGCATCTTAATATCTCTGG
The DNA here is from genome assembly GCF_038355195.1 of Osmerus mordax. Lineage (NCBI taxonomy): Eukaryota > Metazoa > Chordata > Actinopteri > Osmeriformes > Osmeridae > Osmerus > Osmerus mordax. The sequence continues at coordinate 9,317,435 of NC_090050.1, read as the reverse complement.
ACAATCTGGTAACTATTTCACTCCACATTCCATATTCTTAGTCCATTATTTACTGTCTGGAGATTAAAAATAAATAATAAACTGGTTTAAATCATGAAGTCACCCTCAACCAAGAGGATGTACTTGATTGTCTTAATATCTTCCCTGCCACAGACTTTCTTCATGGCCCCTGTTTGGCCCAAACAGTTTCCCAAAGTGTACCTCACCGTAGCTGGGAAAATGACTTTGGAGGCTTTGACCCTTTCCAGAGGACAGGTAATCTTAGTAACATCGAAATAAACTGAATGAGAAGCCCAAACTATTAGCATCTACACTTATTTGTATGCCACGGCAGTACAATGAAAACCAAAACAGACAGGATTGAAAGGATTGTTTCAAAGGACAGTGTGTTAAATTGCAAGTTAGGGTGACTGTTTGGCTCTTGTTGTGCAGCCTGTCTTGCCTGAGCCGGAGAAGGACGCCTCTTCCCTGAGTGAGGAGAAATCTAAGAGGTTCCACAAGGAGGAACTCTTTGAGGAGGACCTACCCCTCATGGATACTTGGAACGGCTCAGTTTTCACAAACACCAGGCGCAATACCGGACGACTGCAGGTAATTCAGACAACTCTGTCATGTGGACTTCTCTGATTCTGTATTGACCACTACACACACACACACACACACACACACAACGGTAACGTGGTAGTGTGGAAACGCACTTAATGAGTCAGCCCTGTCTGCGAGTTACAAGCTCTAATCTCAACCTTGGAACAAAGGATGTCTTTTCGGTCTGTTGGTATGTTTGGCTTAGCAATTAGGAGACTGAAGTTCAATCCCCAACATGTTGCGTTTATATTAAGGGAACCCTCTCTTTACAGACCCTGGAGGAGGTTGAGCAGAAGATCAGTGTAGTCATGGACCAACGGACCCAGCTGTGGTGGAAGAGACAGCTCCACATTGACTTTCTGACCCCTGAGGTGAGAGAATACTGAGGACTGAACAGGCCACCAACCAGAGCATCTGGCTGATCCTACGGTTCCTGGAGGAAACTGAATGTATTCCTGTGTGTCTTTTTCAGGGATTGGTGGCTGTGTCTACCATCAAACAGGAGGTCACAGGGGTGCAGGTCAGTCGAACACCTAATGTTCACAAGCGGACATCAACGCTGCTTCAGTGTTGACAGCTTGACACAGATTTGATATCAGTTAGTAATAAACTGATGAGTTCTGCTTTGTCCTCCCTAGTTACTCGATAGAGAGATGAGTCACGTGACGTCCTACTGCATCAACATAAGAAAGGAGTTCTTGTACTTTGAGGATGGCCAGGTGCACGACACTATCCTTGTCGAAACGTCTTGTTCGGTTGAGAGTCGTCACTGTTTAACGGTGTACTAAACGTCTAAAGATGTTCTGTGTTTCCTAACCACAGGAGGTGGACGTGAAGACCACTTTCGAGGGCTTCGCCGAGGCAGCAGGTGAGACACGGACGGCGAGCTGGTCTCGCTCCAACACAGAGTCCACCTTCAGTGACCCTCCTCCACCTCGCTCTCCTCACGGCTCTCCTCCTCCCCCGGCTCCTTCTCCCCACTTTGACGACACTCCTCAGGTAAAATGTCTTTCCATTTACATGGGCTTGTACCTCTGCCAGTGACTCCACTGGCCACTGAGTGAAAGGTGCCTTGAGATTGAGACAAATGTTGCTTTTGTGTTGCAGGATATTGAGGAGGACATTGTGGAGGAACCAATTGTGGAGGTGCCCCTGATGCAGTAAGTTCTATAGGAATACTGGATGAAAATAGTCCTGCTACTCTCCTGTGTACAGAATGAAACCTAAAGTGCTTCTTCAGTACATCTCACGATATCAATGAGTATTTCATTTTCTTGATACAGAAGCTATTTTGCCTACAAAGGGACCACAGATTTTGAGGGTAAACTGGCTGCCCTCCGCAATACCTTTAAGGTAACGAGAAACAGTATTTGTCATGAGTGTCTACATTTTACTTCATGTAGATACAGTGTCCCGATGGTTCTCCAATATTTTCCAGGATCTGACCAACACCAACAAGTCCCTTAACTACATCAGCCATGCTGGGCGGATGGTTCTTGGTCTACTGGTTCAGCTCAATAACCAGGTAACTACAGAATTCACAATACCGCGAGAGAAAGAGAGAGGGCAATGAGTCTTAGTGTTTTGTACTCAATAAGAAGTTTGAGGTGTGAGTTTTATTACGTTTCTGTTTTGAGGATGTGAGGGACTTTCAGCAAGCCTATGACCGCCTGGTCTCCTTCATCAATGAGCCAGGAAACAGACAGGCTATGATGGAGGAAATTAGCCAATCAGGAGTAGGTGTAGCCAGACAGCAGATCAGATTCCAGTCATTCCATAGCAATGAATGAGGTTATGATGTAGGTTTTTGATCTTTTTGTCATTTTGTGTCATACTGTTCTTTAAAATATGCACTTGTTTGATTTCAGATCACCCAAATCAATTTCCTTGATTTGTTCTTTGAAATGATCCTGCTCGGCCTTTTGGAGGGCAAGACAGTCCATGCTGCCCCAGTAAGAGACACAAACATAATAGTGTAATCTTATTGGCTGGTCCAACCCACCATTCTGTAGTCCTATTGTTATGTTGACTGTGTCTCATCTCTCATGTCTCTCTACTGCTACTCCAGAGGCCCAATGGATTCCTCCATCTGCTCTTTGGGGTCATTCTGTCCATCAGACCACCAGGACAGAGCTGGAGCCAGAGATCTGAGAACTTTTTATTAAGAATCAAGGTGCAGTCTCTTTCTCTCTGTCTCACACTCTTTCTTTCTCTCCCCTTCACACACTCTACCTGGACAGTGTTCACTGTGTCTTTGTAGATTTACAGTACTAAATGTTTTGGATGTCTCAATGTGTTCTCAGAGCCAGATGCAGTCATGGATGGACGCCATCTTTGATTTTGAGCACCATCTATATGGCTGTCCTGAGATTATGTCTGGAGAAGTCCTTGGGAGACCACTTTCGAGGGCTTCGCCGAGGCAGCAGGTGAGACACGGACGGCGAGCTGGTCTCGCTCCAACACAGAGTCCACCTTCAGTGACCCTCCTCCACCTCGCTCTCCTCACGGCTCTCCTCCTCCCCCGGCTCCTTCTCCCCACTTTGACGACACTCCTCAGGTAAAATGTCTTTCCATTTACATGGGCTTGTACCTCTGCCAGTGACTCCACTGGCCACTGAGTGAAAGGTGCCTTGAGATTGAGACAAATGTTGCTTTTGTGTTGCAGGATATTGAGGAGGACATTGTGGAGGAACCAATTGTGGAGGTGCCCCTGATGCAGTAAGTTCTATAGGAATACTGGATGAAAATAGTCCTGCTACTCTCCTGTGTACAGAATGAAACCTAAAGTGCTTCTTCAGTACATCTCACGATATCAATGAGTATTTCATTTTCTTGATACAGAAGCTATTTTGCCTACAAAGGGACCACAGATTTTGAGGGTAAACTGGCTGCCCTCCGCAATACCTTTAAGGTAACGAGAAACAGTATTTGTCATGAGTGTCTACATTTTACTTCATGTAGATACAGTGTCCCGATGGTTCTCCAATATTTTCCAGGATCTGACCAACACCAACAAGTCCCTTAACTACATCAGCCATGCTGGGCGGATGGTTCTTGGTCTACTGGTTCAGCTCAATAACCAGGTAACTACAGAATTCACAATACCGCGAGAGAAAGAGAGAGGGCAATGAGTCTTAGTGTTTTGTACTCAATAAGAAGTTTGAGGTGTGAGTTTTATTACGTTTCTGTTTTGAGGATGTGAGGGACTTTCAGCAAGCCTATGACCGCCTGGTCTCCTTCATCAATGAGCCAGGAAACAGACAGGCTATGATGGAGGAAATTAGCCAATCAGGAGTAGGTGTAGCCAGACAGCAGATCAGATTCCAGTCATTCCATAGCAATGAAGGAGGTTGTGATGTAGGTTTTTGATCTTTTTGTCATTTTGTGTCATACTGTTCTTTAAAATATGCACTTGTTTGATTTCAGATCACCCAAATCAATTTCCTTGATTTGTTCTTTGAAATGATCCTGCTCGGCCTTTTGGAGGGCAAGACAGTCCATGCTGCCCCAGTAAGAGACACAAACATAATAGTGTAATCTTATTGGCTGGTCCAACCCACCATTCTGTAGTCCTATTGTTATGTTGACTGTGTCTCATCTCTCATGTCTCTCTACTGCTACTCCAGAGGCCCAATGGATTCCTCCATCTGCTCTTTGGGGTCATTCTGTCCATCAGACCACCAGGACAGAGCTGGAGCCAGAGATCTGAGAACTTTTTATTAAGAATCAAGGTGCAGTCTCTTTCTCTCTGTCTCACACTCTTTCTTTCTCTCCCCTTCACACACTCTACCTGGACAGTGTTCACTGTGTCTTTGTAGATTTACAGTACTAAATGTTTTGGATGTCTCAATGTGTTCTCAGAGCCAGATGCAGTCATGGATGGACGCCATCTTTGATTTTGAGCACCATCTATATGGCTGTCCTGAGATTATGTCTGGAGAAGTCCTTGGGAACCTAGAAATGCAGGTGGAGTTCCTTTTGTCCTCCTTGGACTAGCAAGGTCTCACATTCTACAGCTCCAGAGCAGAACAGACGAGTCTACAGCCAATACCATCGTGGTCTGCATGAAGAAAACATACGCAGAACACTTGATCTGTGCCTTTTTGTGGATGGTATCTATCAAAGTAAAGAACTCAGATCAGACCGATAGAATCTTTCCAAATAGATGGTGTCTTTTAGGTACCTCAGCGATGTCTATGATTGTTTAATACCTGCAACAACAGTGTGTATGGAGGACTCAATTGTTCAATGAAAGATGGCAGATTAAACTATATGTGCAAAAGTGTGGACACCAAAACATTGAGTGCTTTGCTTCATTCTTGGAAAGAGGAAAATGGCCAGATAAGAAAAAAATCAGTTCCCATTCTCATTGTTTTTCATATCACATTGACAGAGAGTATGTTCTGGAAATCCTCAGTCAAAGTGTCCCCTGAACTTTAAAAAAACAAGGATATAGAAACTTGTTGAATACAGTCTTTGATGAAACCCCCAGAACTGTGCAGGTATCATCATCAGATTATTCAGAGATGACAAGCCGTCCTTTTTCAAGGGTTGATGTACATTTTCCAGAAGGGTACAAATATTTTCGGTTTATTATGAAACTATTGCGTGACAAATTACACTATGGTGGGATGCCCCAGTCTGGGTAATTAATGAGTGAAAAACTCACTGCCCCCAACATCCAACATCCCTCTTGTGTTTACTCACTTCTCCATCTTTAGTGGAAGTCACTAAATAAACAGCTTCTAAATGTATATTACACATCTTCCCAGAGCCTGCTGGGATATTATTGCAGAGGCAAATAAAACATGAACTAAACACAGACAAGTCAGCTGTTCTTAAAAAAAGGACAATTTATTTATCTTCCAAAAGATTGAGGCAAACATTCCTATTATGTTGCACGTACAAAATCATCTCGCCTGTGCATAGTATCTTTGATGAATATTGGTCTTCAATACAAAAGCAATCGATTTCGCCCCAAGAATGTAGTTCTGTAGATACCACTCGGCAAGTAATTGCAACGCTGAAACTGCAAATAAATAAAGCGCTCTGGTTCCCCTTAAATAAAAAGAAGCATCAATGCAGTTAATAGCATCTTGTTAATCCGTGTAGTGTTTCGCTGAAATCGCTTTCACATTTTAGCACATGGAGCACAGTGACCTAGTCTACATACCGTCGCGTAACCTCGATGACGCCTAAAAGGTCACACATGGTCACGCCATAACCGTGACGTTTTGCTTTCACTACCGGTAATATGCCACTGCAGAATTCCACCACCACTGCCTATTTCGGATCTAGAACACATTCATTTGTCTTAACCAAACAATCACACAACCCATTTTTTTGGGGAAAGGCACCCATTGGCAACTAGTTTGACAGACGAGAAGCCAGAGAAGGAAGACTGGTAAGAGTGATGTTCAGGCGTCTTGGCGCTGGTCTGGCCAGCCAGCGGCTGCTGTGACATGCTAGGGACGAAGGGGACACCGAGGTACGGTAGTCATGGCAACCCGAGTAGCATCCATCCCAACAAGAGATAACAGGGACAGCCAGCGTTGTCCAGGACATCCATCAGGGACAGCTAACAGAGTGTCCAGGGAGAGCTAGCAGCATCCAGGGACAGGGAGAAGGGATTTGTCACAGAGGGGCCGAAGCGAGCGGTGGTCCAGGGAGATCTGGTGCTCCGAGGGGCCAGGGAAGCTACGGAGAAGCAGGGGTGGAGGGTCAGTAGGTACGCACACTCTCAGAACAGACAGGCCAAAAGGTCAAAGGTCGGCTGGCCCCGTCTGGACAGGCATCAGGGGCTGGTCCAGTTTTCCAGTGTCCAACACTCAGTGGTTTGGTTTGGCACGTTCCCATCAAGGCTTGATCTTCCACAGCTGGGGGAACGGACGAGAAAGAGAGGAAGCAACATCAGCTCAAAGATTCCCTCTCGAAGAACGCTGTATGGTGAATGTTGACGCGCTCTACAGGGAGGTGCTAGGGCCTGTTTCCTGGGGAGCATCGCAACCTAGTTCTAGACTAACTCCTGCATTGGAGGTTGTACATTCGACATGCTCACTAATTGTAGACTAGTGGGGGGCAGGGAAGGGGGAGGAGCTCACCCTGATATTGAAGCCCAGCAGGTCGCTGACCACGGCGGACAGGGCTGACAGGATGACCACCCGGGAGATGTTGTACACCAGGGGGTTTACCGTCAGACCCAGCAGCCGGAAGGGGATGTCCAACTCCTGGGGGGAGGAGGGGAGTAAGAGGAGCGGGGATTGGGGTAGGGGAGGGGTTAGGAGGGTGGGTTGAGGGAGATGGGAATGGAGGGGGAGAGGGCAGACATGATAAAGCACGGAACGTATTGGAATCACAGACATAAAATACATTTAAGAAAATACAAGCTCTTTGGATCTTAAGTTGAATTCTGACTTGTTTTTGACAAAGTGAAAAAAGTATGTTAATTTTTTTTTTATAGATTTGCAAACATTTAAAAAAAGCTTGTTTCACGTTATTATTATGGGTATTGTGTGTAGAATTTTGAGGAAAAAAATACATGTAATCCATTTTGGAATACACCTGTAACGAGGAAAAAGTGAAGCGCCTTGAAAACTTTCTGGATGCACTTTAACTATTACACCTACCATGCATCAGTTAATTGAAAATGACACAGTTACAGTAGTTACAGTACTAACTTTGTAACAAATGAGTCAGTCCCTGGTGAAAGATGTAGACCAGTGATACAGGGGATGGGGATACAGTAGCTCAGTGGTAGTGAATGCTACTAAACCATAGGTTGCAGGTTCAAATCCCCCTCTGTACATTGCATGGATAAACCCGTCTGCAAACGGAATACATCTTAATTTTTTAACAAGACGATTGCTGAGGGTTACTTACTTTCATGAGTTTAGTTGCGAGCTTCAGAACATTGTTCACTATGTTCAGTTCTTCTTTCTTGTTGGGCTTCTTTTCCATCTTGAGATACAGGTTTATCTGGGGGAAGGAGCAGGAAACTAGCTGTGAGTAAGGGAGCGTGTGTGACAGAGTACATGTGTTTACATTTACATTTAGTCATTTAGCAGACGCTCTTATCCAGAGCAACTTACAGTAAGTACAGGGACATTCCCCCGAGGCAAGTAAGGTGAAGTGCCTTGCAACATCATTTTGCACGACAACAACATCATTTTGCACGGCCGGGGAATCGAACCAGCAACCTTCTGATTACTAGCCCGATTCCCTAACCGCTCAGCCACCTGACTCCCAGTTTTTGTTTACTGAGTGTGCATGTGTGAGTGTGTGTGTCTGCATACAGAAGAATGCATCTGTGTGTGTGCGTGAGTGACTCAGCGAACGAGTGTTGTGTGGTCACTGTGTGTGTGCACGCGAGTTTGTAAATATGACTGTATGTGTGTGTATGTGTGTGTGTGAGAGAGAGTATGTTTGTAAATATGTGATTGTACATACTTTACGTCGCTGTAGGTGTGTGTAACACTTTTCTTAGCCATATGGGACATTTAATCAATATAAAGATAAACTAGAACCTGGGTTCCCAGCAGCTGAATTGTGAGCTGGCTGAAATATATAAACGCTTACCAATGAAGTGTAAATATGGCAATATCCAGTTACCGGTACTATTATTTTCAAGCCTCCACTAGAGAAACTTTACGATCAGTTTAAATCACCTATGACATTTCTCTAGAAACACATGAATGATGACAAAAGGAAATAATTGAAATACAATGAATATAAATATCAGTCCTCTTAAAGGTAGGCCTACTTCACTACCAAATTTGTAAATGCACCTTTCACTCAAAAATCACTTATGGTACTACCAATCACATCACATTAATATCAGAATATTAAACGTTCTTGTTTTGTTCAAACCATGCACAGAAGAGAACATTACACTATCATTTGAGTCCTTGCAGAGTGCTCACAGTTCAGTCCCACACGTGTTACCCAAAAGAAAATACCAGAGCACAGGCTTATGTTGGAGCTCGTTCCGTAGGTGCACTTGAAACATGCCATAAATCCTACTTCACTACCAAATTTGTAAATGCACCTTTCACTCAAAAATCACTTATGGTACTACCAATCACATCACATTAATATCAGAATATTAAACGTTCTTGTTTTGTTCAAACCATGCACAGAAGAGAACATTACACTATCATTTGAGTCCTTGCAGAGTGCTCACAGTTCAGTCCCACACGTGTTACCCAAAAGAAAATACCAGAGCACAGGCTTATGTTGGAGCTCGTTCCGTAGGTGCACTTGAAACATGCCATAAATCATAGTTACAAAAATACAATATAAATGTTTACAAAATATTTTTTACATGCTTCACTAACTGTTTCACTCACAGTGTGACAATATACATTCAAATTAAAATACTTAAAATTAAAAAATGTTATACATATTTTATGAATGCTCCATAGCCAGGTCAGCTTCACTGAAATATTACTGTCAGCCTGAGGGTGGCACTGTTGTTTGGTGGAAACGCTAAAACAGCCAATACCTAAAGCATCACATCAGTGTCGTGCAGTCTGGGTAGGCAAGGTAGGCACTGCCAAACGTAAAAATGTTTATTAAATCATTTTATTTAATAAACTTGTATTTATATTTTTACTGTTTAGTCTTGTGATTTATATATGCAATATGTGTGCTATTCCAATTGTTTAGATGTTACGATGACAAATGTAGCAGTTGCATAATCTTTATACAACAAAAATTGTAGAATAAACAGCCATTCACTGCGGACTACAAGCGAAAAACTGATACTGTATTCTTCAAAATGTACTTAGAAAAACACAACTCTGCTGTGCCTTTGCACGTAAATATGTTATGCCAGTAATCACCTACGTTACGTATCAAACATGGACCAATTAAAATCGAGATATTACTGGACATTTGCGCAGCTGACGTCATTACACCAGCTACATTGTAAACGTAATCCCCGCGAAATTCAAGTCAAAATGACAGCAGCGGTGTGTGCCGATATCACAGAGTTGAGGAATTACTCCAAGATCGATTTTATTCAAAAAAGGAGTTAACAGCAAGAGGGAGGTCTACGCCAGACTTAAATGGACTACTGCAGCAAAAGGGACACATTTTTTTCGATCGTTTCAAACTGACTGGTATGGAATAAAAGATTGGCTATGTGGCTGTGCTAATAGTCAGCGGCTGTAGGCTACTGCTTGTACCGTTTACTGCGTTTACTGTTTTTTACATATTAGCCTAACAGTAGTGTGACCAGACGTCCTCTTTTACCCGGACATGTCCTCTTTTTGAGACCTAAAAATGCGTCCGGCAGGGATTCCAAAATTGTCCGGGATTTTGCCTCGTCGGATATGTGTTTCTCTGGGTCTTTCACAAACTACAAGTTTTGGATTTGAGATTCGAGTTTTTCACAAACTCAAATCTGGTCACCCTACCTAACAGTAAATTAGGTAATCTGGCTTTCATAACTCAGTGCCTAGCCTCTTACTGACATCACCGCACGTCAGTGGATCACATGAGGACGCTATCATCTTACATTTACATTTATTCATTTAGCAGACGCTTTTATCTAAAGCGACTTCCAAGAGAGAGCTTTACAAAGTGCATAGGTCACTGATAATAACAACAAGATAGCCCCAAAAACATTGCGGGTAGCCAACACATGAAGCACATATTGTGAACAACCAAAATAAGTGCCAAAGGGAAGAACCATAAGAGCATGGACTGTGGATGTGAGCCTGTCGAGGCAACGCCTCATGGTATGTCGAGGCAAACGCCTCAGTTGGTACGTCGAGCAAAGCCTCAGTTGGTATGTCGATACAGTGCCTCAGTTGGTATGTCGAGGCAACGCCTCCGTTTATGTTTATGTTTATTAAGGATCCCCATAAGTCTACACCGTAGTGGAGACTATTATTCCTGGGATTCAGGCAGAAAACATTACAATATAAATCATAACATGCAGTACAACATGATCAATGTTGGTGAACAAAAACACAAACTTAGAAAACAACATTTACAGTAAAAATAAAATAACAAACAAAAACAGACTTAAAACATCATTGTTGTCTGTCCTAAAATAATAACCTAATCTACTCTAATTTCATTTCTGATTATTGCTGCCTTAAGTTTCCTTTTGAAATCACATGTATTTCTTGTTAGAGTCAAATATGAGGGGAGCACATTCCAGTATGCAATAGCTCTGTACATTACCGTTTTCTTAAGTGCATTGGTTCTGGGTAGAGGAAGAGTAAAGTGACCACTTAGTGCCTGTCTAGTATTAAAACTGTGTCTCATTTACATGTGATAGCTGTAGAGACAAACTGACGGGTTTCTGTGAGAAATAGACATTATTTAAGAACAGAATAAGGCTGCATGCTAGTCTTTCATCCACCCTCACCCATGACAGCCTGGCATGCATATCCTCCACACTACTCCTGACAGAGCAGTCAAGTGTTAGTCTTGCCGCTCTGTTCGGAGCAAGCTGAAGTTTATTAAGTTCCTGCTTTGATGCACTAGACCAGATAACAGGACAGTAGTCCAGATTTGACAGAACTAGAGATTGTATGAGTAGTCTAATTGTTGTGTTGGTTAGCAGATGAGCACTCCTTCTAATTTTTAATCTGAGTGGACCATGACAGTGTTTCGTCAATAATGACACCCAACAGTTTGACTTCTTTGACCTGCTCCATAGTAGCACCCTTTAAAGAGAGGCTTAATTTCTGATCTGTCCGGAGAGAATATTTAGAACCTATAACCATGCATTTAGTTTTTAAAACATTCAACTTCATCTTATTTTCCAAGATCCATTCATTAACCAGCTTTAACTCTAGTTGAAGCACCTCATTACAGTTTTTCACAATTGTTAACACACAAAAAGCAAAACTTTGGCACAATTTTCACAACCTTCACTTCATGTACCAATTGCTTGACCCAATTTGGCACTACTTCACACTCCCTTATCTGCATTAGACTCTGACTTTCCTTGTTTACACACTGATGTCAATTACACATCACCTTGTTGTCAAAACACTACACACAATGTTCAGTTGTTAAACACACTTCTCAAGTAAAGCTCTCAAAGCATCAACCTACAACACACAAATATTCAAATCTTAGGTCTGGTGAGCAATTTGCGATCAGGACTGCAGAATTAAAAGGAAGAGGACAAGGAAGAGGACAAGGAAGAGGACAAGGAAGAGGAGGGAGAGGATGACAAGGAGGAGGATAAGGAGGAGGAAGAGGAGGATGACAAGAAGGAGGAGGAGGAAGAGGAGAAGAAGAAGGAGGAGGAGGAGAAAGAAGAAAGAGAACGGTGATCTCCAATGAGATTCGGGCCACCATGGTTGACCATGTGCTCAACCATGGTTTGAGCATGAGGGAGGCTGGCCATCATTAGAACCTTTAGAATAGAGAACAGGTATGAATTATATTTGCCTTGTGTACTGAAATACTGCATATCAATAGAATACAGTGTGCTCACTGTATTTGTATTTTGCAGAACTGAAAGAGAACCACACCGTGGAGGAAGAACATGCACTTTCACAGCCGAACAGGAGACTGACATTGTGAAAATGGTTCGTGGATCCTGGCTGACCATGTCACATTCAGAAACATGGGGGAAAGGAATGCCCCAGGAATGCCATGCGGATGAAACAAGTGTACAGGGTCCTATTCGACTGAAACACAGACCACATCAAGGAGTTACGGCAAGAGTTTGTGCTTGTAAGTCCCATACATTCAGCACTGACACGCATGTATTGTACCAGTAATCCAATATTGTTCCTTTTCTACAGTGTCTCACTGTAGTCCACTGCGTTGACCCATCTGTGTCCATACTATAACTTGCATTATTATCATGCTGTCTGTTCCAGCGGATCCAGGAGCATGACACAGCTAATGAGCTATATGAATACATATTCATTGATGAGGTTGGATTCAACCTGGTGAAGAGGAGGCACCGGGGCAGAAATGTCATTGGCCAGCGCGCCATTGTTGAGGTCCCCGGCCAGCGTGATGGGAACATCACTTTGTGTGCTGCAATGGGTTGAGCAGGCCCGTTGACAGTACTGTACTGTTCAGAAATAAAACTTTTTTTGCCGCATATGTGTGCTGTTTTATGTTTGAAAAAATTAGGCCTACACTGAGACATTTTACAAAAGTTGAAATGGCTGATTCCCCAGAGTCATTCGTATGGTGTGTTCCATTTCTAGAATTGTGTTTTCAATTTTGCACTACTGTGTGCTGTGAATGCTTGGTAGTGCATTTTGTGAACAGGTAAGAGATTTGATGGCAAAGAGTCATCTTGCAAAGGAGTGTCAGGTTTAGCATTTTGTGTGTGAGCTTTTCAGTTTTGTGTGTGCAGTTTTGAGAAAGCCGTTATTGTTTTGAGAAACGTGTGTTAACAATTGTGAAAAACTGTAATGTGTTACTGTAATTTATTATGTTCCTTTGATATCACGTTGGAATACTTGAAAGCGGACTAGTTTAATTTGTAAACAACTTGATTTTTTTTTCACACATGATGGACATTATGTCACAATGAGCCTTGCAATTATGATGTCATCTACAACTTGAGCTTTAATTCGAAGTTTCAGAGTTTTCAGTTAGATCATGAAATAGCAGAGTTAGTTTCTCATTACAGATAGCAATAGTTATTTGATTATTTACATTTGAGATCAAAACTATTTATTGGCTTAATGGGTCAGGCCCAAAGTGACCCAGGGGTCTCTAGTGGAGAGTCACTTACAAGATTTCTTCACCTATTCTCCCTTCTGACTTGTTGTGTGTCTATGAAAAGAAAGTCTGCCTCCTCAGCGAAGACAAACGATGATACAGATTATGGTAAGTGTTTAAGGAGCCCTTGGACAACTAGTTGCCGGATAACAAACACAATTCACGATACATCGCTAATTCCATTCTTTTTTGTGTTCAAACTATCAGAAAGTTCCCTCTCAGCTGATGGCGGTAGACACCGTCTGATGAAGGTAGAGAAAGTCACGAAGAAGAAGTCAAACAAACGTAAACTAAAGCCTCTGAAACAGATCTTTGGGCAGTGGAGAAAGAGCCCTCAGTCCCCCACAGGAAAGGACAAAGACTGTACAGTTGAGCAACAAAACCTACTACATCACATCCTATCTCTGGTTACAATTTATACCTGTTTGATTTAAATAATGCTCCTAAAGGCCTAAACATTTTGACCTTTTCAGTCGAGGCAAAGATCTTCAGACCAGGGCCAAACTCCAGACCACTCACCAAGATCAAGGTTTAATTCTTCAGAGAATGGCCAATGCAGAAGAACCAGCACTGTAAGACAACACAACCTACTAGATTGTATCTCACCATTAATGGATGCTTGTTCATACCAATTCCTTTATCCCCCATCACAATGGAATCGGGAGGACAGTATGGATCGGTCTCCATGTGTGCATCAGGTTGTCACACAGTAATGTGGACTTTAATCCACTAGGGGGCGGTCTGGTCACTGACTGACCCAAGGGTGGAACTACAGTACATCACTGGCGGGGGGACAACATGATTACTGTTTGCTTGTTTCATGCTGGACTGTCATTAAAAACCTCCTCCACCTACTGTCCTCTTCCTCCTCAGGTCATTGAGGAGGAGCTGCTGCTCCCTCTGTTCAGCCCTCTGTCTGGACCACTGGTCCTTTACAGGCCAGTGTGGCTTCCTGTAAGTCTCCTCTGTTTGGGGTTAGCGGTTTGAGAGGGTGCATAGACGTATCACTAAGAACATGGGCAAATAGCAATAGCTAGTTATGTCATCGTAACACACTGATAATATACTCGACACAAATAACGATTTTCCATACAAGTCCTAAGATTCTCTAACTTTTCTCTCTGCCATGAAGGCTCCTTCACCCATGCCGGTTCTCAAACTGACTCATGCTGGGAAGCTGGTACTGAGCATCTTAATATCTCTGGACAATCTGGTAACTATTTCACTCCACATTCCATATTCTTAGTCCATTATTTACTGTCTGGAGATTAAAAATAAATAATAAACTGGTTTAAATCATGAAGTCACCCTCAACCAAGAGGATGTACTTGATTGTCTTAATATCTTCCCTGCCACAGACTTTCTTCATGGCCCCTGTTTGGCCCAAACAGTTTCCCAAAGTGTACCTCACCGTAGCTGGGAAAATGACTTTGGAGGCTTTGACCCTTTCCAGAGGACAGGTAATCTTAGTAACATCGAAATAAACTGAATGAGAAGCCCAAACTATTAGCATCTACACTTATTTGTATGCCACGGCAGTACAATGAAAACCAAAACAGACAGGATTGAAAGGATTGTTTCAAAGGACAGTGTGTTAAATTGCAAGTTAGGGTGACTGTTTGGCTCTTGTTGTGCAGCCTGTCTTGCCTGAGCCGGAGAAGGACGCCTCTTCCCTGAGTGAGGAGAAATCTAAGAGGTTCCACAAGGAGGAACTCTTTGAGGAGGACCTACCCCTCATGGATACTTGGAACGGCTCAGTTTTCACAAACACCAGGCGCAATACCGGACGACTGCAGGTAATTCAGACAACTCTGTCATGTGGACTTCTCTGATTCTGTATTGACCACTACACACACACACACACACACAACGGTAACGTGGTAGTGTGGAAACGCACTTAATGAGTCAGCCCTGTCTGCGAGTTACAAGCTCTAATCTCAACCTTGGAACAAAGGATGTCTTTTCGGTCTGTTGGTATGTTTGGCTTAGCAATTAGGAGACTGAAGTTCAATCCCCAACATGTTGCATTTATATTAAGGGAACCCTCTCTTTACAGACCCTGGAGGAGGTTGAGCAGAAGATCAGTGTAGTCATGGACCAACGGACCCAGCTGTGGTGGAAGAGACAGCTCCACATTGACTTTCTGACCCCTGAGGTGAGAGAATACTGAGGACTGAACAGGCCACCAACCAGAGCATCTGGCTGATCCTACGGTTCCTGGAGGAAACTGAATGTATTCCTGTGTGTCTTTTTCAGGGATTGGTGGCTGTGTCTACCATCAAACAGGAGGTCACAGGGGTGCAGGTCAGTCGAACACCTAATGTTCACAAGCGGACATCAACGCTGCTTCAGTGTTGACAGCTTGACACAGATTTGATATCAGTTAGTAATAAACTGATGAGTTCTGCTTTGTCCTCCCTAGTTACTCGATAGAGAGATGAGTCACGTGACGTCCTACTGCATCAACATAAGAAAGGAGTTCTTGTACTTTGAGGATGGCCAGGTGCACGACACTATCCTTGTCGAAACGTCTTGTTCGGTTGAGAGTCGTCACTGTTTAACGGTGTACTAAACGTCTAAAGATGTTCTGTGTTTCCTAACCACAGGAGGTGGACGTGAAGACCACTTTCGAGGGCTTCGCCGAGGCAGCAGGTGAGACACGGACGGCGAGCTGGTCTCGCTCCAACACAGAGTCCACCTTCAGTGACCCTCCTCCACCTCGCTCTCCTCACGGCTCTCCTCCTCCCCCGGCTCCTTCTCCCCACTTTGACGACACTCCTCAGGTAAAATGTCTTTCCATTTACATGGGCTTGTACCTCTGCCAGTGACTCCACTGGCCACTGAGTGAAAGGTGCCTTGAGATTGAGACAAATGTTGCTTTTGTGTTGCAGGATATTGAGGAGGACATTGTGGAGGAACCAATTGTGGAGGTGCCCCTGATGCAGTAAGTTCTATAGGAATACTGGATGAAAATAGTCCTGCTACTCTCCTGTGTACAGAATGAAACCTAAAGTGCTTCTTCAGTACATCTCACGATATCAATGAGTATTTCATTTTCTTGATACAGAAGCTATTTTGCCTACAAAGGGACCACAGATTTTGAGGGTAAACTGGCTGCCCTCCGCAATACCTTTAAGGTAACGAGAAACAGTATTTGTCATGAGTCTCTACATTTTACTTCATGTAGATACAGTGTCCCGATGGTTCTCCAATATTTTCCAGGATCTGACCAACACCAACAAGTCCCTTAACTACATCAGCCATGCTGGGCGGATGGTTCTTGGTCTACTTGTTCAGCTCAATAACCAGGTAACTACAGAATTCACAATACCGCGAGAGAAAGAGAGAGGGCAATGAGTCTTAGTGTTTTGTACTCAATAAGAAGTTTGAGGTGTGAGTTTTATTACGTTTCTGTTTTGAGGATGTGAGGGACTTTCAGCAAGCCTATGACCGCCTGGTCTCCTTCATCAATGAGCCAGGAAACAGACAGGCTATGATGGAGGAAATTAGCCAATCAGGAGTAGGTGTAGCCAGACAGCAGATCAGATTCCAGTCATTCCATAGCAATGAATGAGGTTGTGATGAAGGTTTTTGGTCTTTTTGTCATTTTGTGTCACACTGTTCTTTAAAATATGCACTTGTTTGATTTCAGATCACCCAAATCAATTTCCTTGATTTGTTCTTTGAAATGATCCTGCTCGGCCTTTTGGAGGGCAAGACAGTCCATGCTGCCCCAGTAAGAGACACAAACATAATAGTGTAATCTTATTGGCTGGTCCAACCCACCATTCTGTAGTCCTATTGTTATGTTGACTGTGTCTCATCTCTCATGTCTCTCTACTGCTACTCCAGAGGCCCAATGGATTCCTCCATCTGCTCTTTGGGGTCATTCTGTCCATCAGACCACCAGGACAGAGCTGGAGCCAGAGATCTGAGAACTTTTTATTAAGAATCAAGGTGCAGTCTCTTTCTCTCTGTCTCACACTCTTTCTTTCTCTCCCCTTCACACACTCTACCTGGACAGTGTTCACTGTGTCTTTGTAGATTTACAGTACTAAATGTTTTGGATGTCTCAATGTGTTCTCAGAGCCAGATGCAGTCATGGATGGACGCCATCTTTGATTTTGAGCACCATCTATATGGCTGTCCTGAGATTATGTCTGGAGAAGTCCTTGGGAACCTAGAAATGCAGGTGGAGTTCCTTTTGTCCTCCTTGGACTAGCAAGGTCTCACATTCTACAGCTCCAGAGCAGAACAGACGAGTCTACAGCCAATACCATCGTGGTCTGCATGAAGAAAACATACGCAGAACACTTGATCTGTGCCTTTTTGTGGATGGTATCTATCAAAGTAAAGAACTCAGATCAGACCGATAGAATCTTTCCAAATAGATGGTGTCTTTTAGGTACCTCAGCGATGTCTATGATTGTTTAATACCTGCAACAACAGTGTGTATGGAGGACTCAATTGTTCAATGAAAGATGGCAGATTAAACTATATGTGCAAAAGTGTGGACACCAAAACATTGAGTGCTTTGCTTCATTCTTGGAAAGAGGAAAATGGCCAGATAAGAAAAAAATCAGTTCCCATTCTCATTGTTTTTCATATCACATTGACAGAGAGTATGTTCTGGAAATCCTCAGTCAAAGTGTCCCCTGAACTTTAAAAAAACAAGGATATAGAAACTTGTTGAATACAGTCTTTGATGAATATTGGTCTTCAATACAAAAGCAATCGATTTCGCCCCAAGAATGTAGTTCTGTAGATACCACTCGGCAAGTAATTGCAACGCTGAAACTGCAAATAAATAAAGCGCTCTGGTTCCCCTTAAATAAAAAGAAGCATCAATGCAGTTAATACCATCTTGTTAATCCGTGTAGTGTTTCGCTGACATCGCTTTCACATTTTAGCACATGGAGCACAGTGACCTAGTCTACATACCGTCGCGTAACCTCGATGACGCCTAAAAGGTCACACATGGTCACGCCATAACCGTGACGTTTTGCTTTCACTACCGGTAATATGCCACTGCAGAATTCCACCACCACCGCCTATTTCGGATCTAGAACACATTCATTTGTCTTAACCAAACAATCACACAACCCATTTTTTGGGGGAAAGGCACCCATTGGCAACTAGTTTGACAGACGAGAAGCCAGAGAAGGAAGACTGGTAAGAGTGATGTTCAGGCGTCTTGGCGCTGGTCTGGCCAGCCAGCGGCTGCTGTGACATGCTAGGGACGAAGGGGACACCGAGGTACGGTAGTCATGGCAACCCGAGTAGCATCCATCCCAACAAGAGATAACAGGGACAGCCAGCGTTGTCCAGGACATCCATCAGGGACAGCTAACAGAGTGTCCAGGGAGAGCTAGCAGCATCCAGGGACAGGGAGAAGGGATTTGTCACAGAGGGGCCGAAGCGAGCGGTGGTCCATGGAGATCTGGTGCTCCGAGGGGCCAGGGAAGCTACGGAGAAGCAGGGGTGGAGGGTCAGTAGGTACGCACACTCTCAGAACAGACAGGCCAAAAGGTCAAAGGTCGGCTGGCCCCGTCTGGACAGGCATCAGGGGCTGGTCCAGTTTTCCAGTGTCCAACACTCAGTGGTTTGGTTTGGCACGTTCCCATCAAGGCTTGATCTTCCACAGCTGGGGGAACGGACGAGAAAGAGAGGAAGCAACATCAGCTCAAAGATTCCCTCTCGAAGAACGCTGTATGGTGAATGTTGACGCGCTCTACAGGGAGGTGCTAGGGCCTGTTTCCTGGGGAGCATCGCAACCTAGTTCTAGACTAACTCCTGCATTGGAGGTTGTACATTCGACATGCTCACTAATTGTAGACCAGTGGGGGGGAGGGAAGGGGGAGGAGCTCACCCTGATATTGAAGCCCAGCAGGTCGCTGACCACGGCGGACAGGGCTGACAGGATGACCACCCGGGTGATGTTGTACACCAGGGGGTTCACCGTCAGACCCAGCAGCCGGAAGGGGATGTCCAACTCCTGGGGGGAGGAGGGGAGTAAGGGGAGCGGGGATTGGGGTAGGGGAGGGGTTAGGAGGGTGGGTTGAGGGAGATGGGAATGGAGGGGGAGAGGGCAGACATGATAAAGCACGGAACGTATTGGAATCACAGACATAAAATACATTTAAGAAAATACAAGCTCTTTGGATCTTAAGTTGAATTCTGACTTGTTTTTGACAAAGTGAAAAAAGTATGTTAATTTTTTTTTAATAGATTTGCAAACATTTAAAAAAAGCTTGTTTCACGTTATTATTATGGGTATTGTGTGTAGAATTTTGAGGAAAAAAATACATGTAATCCATTTTGGAATACACCTGTAACGTGGAAAAAGTGAAGCGCCTTGAAAACTTTCCGGATGCACTTTAACTATTACACCTACCATGCATCAGTTAATTGAAAATGACACAGTTACAGTAGTTACAGTACTAACTTTGTAACAAATGAGTCAGTCCCTGGTGAAAGATGAAGACCAGTGATACAGGGGATGGGGATACAGTAGCTCAGTGGTAGTGACTGCTACTAAACCATAGGTTGCAGGTTCAAATCCCCCTCTGTACATTGCATGGATAAACCCGTCTGCAAACGGAATACATCTTAATTTTTTAACAAGACGATTGCTGAGGGTTACTTACTTTCATGAGTTTAGTTGCGAGCTTCAGAACATTGTTCACTATGTTCAGTTCTTCTTTCTTGTTGGGCTTCTTTTCCATCTTGAGATACAGGTTTATCTGGGGGAAGGAGCAGGAAACTAGCTGTGAGTAAGGGAGCGTGTGTGACAGAGTACATGTGTTTACATTTACATTTAGTCATTTAGCAGACGCTCTTATCCAGAGCAACTTACAGTAAGTACAGGGACATTCCCCCGAGGCAAGTAAGGTGAAGTGCCTTGCAACATCATTTTGCACGACAACAACATCATTTTGCACGGCCGGGGAATCGAACCAGCAACCTTCTGATTACTAGCCCGATTCCCTAACCGCTCAGCCACCTGACTCCCAGTTTTTGTTTACTGAGTGTGCATGTGTGAGTGTGTGTGTCTGCATACAGAAGAATGCATCTGTGTGTGTGTGCGTGAGTGACTCAGCGAACGAGTGTTGTGTGGTCACTGTGTGTGTGCACGCGAGTTTGTAAATATGACTGTATGTGTGTGTATGTGTGTGTGTGAGAGAGAGTATGTTTGTAAATATGTGATTGTACATACTTTACGTCGCTGTAGGTGTGTGTAACACTTTTCTTAGCCATATGGGACATTTAATCAATACAAAGATAAACTAGAACCTGGGTTCCCAGCAGCTGAATTGTGAGCTGGCTGAAATATATAAACGCTTACCAATGAAGTGTAAATATGGCAATATCCAGTTACCGGTACTATTATTTTCAAGCCTCCACTAGAGAAACTTTACGATCAGTTTAAATCACCTATGACATTTCTCTAGAAACACATGAATGATGACAAAAGGAAATCATTGAAATACAATGAATATAAATATCAGTCCTCTTAAAGGTAGGCCTACTTCACTACCAAATTTGTAAATGCACCTTTCACTCAAAAATCACTTATGGTACTACCAATCACATCACATTAATATCAGAATATTAAACGTTCTTGTTTTGTTCAAACCATGCACAGAAGAGAACATTACACTATCCTTTGAGTCCTTGCAGAGTGCTCACAGTTCAGTCCCACACCTGTTACCCAAAAGAAAATACCAGAGCACAGGCTTATGTTGGAGCTCGTTCCGTAGGTGCACTTGAAACATGCCATAAATCATAGTAACAAAAATACAATATAAATGTTTACAAAATATTTTTTACATGCTTCACTAACTGTTTCACTCACAGTGTGACAATATACATTCAAATTAAAATACTTAAAATTAAAAAATGTTATACATATTTTATGAATGCTCCATAGCCAGGTCAGCTTCACTGAAATATTACTGTCAGCCTGAGGGTGGCACTGTTGTTTGGTGGAAACGCTAAAACAGCCAATAACTAAAGCATCACATCAGTGTCGTGCAGTCTGGGTAGGCAAGGTAGGCACTGCCAAACGTAAACATGTTTATTAAATCATTTTATTTAATAAACTTGTATTTATATTTTTACTGTTTAGTCTTGTGATTTATATATACAATATGTGTGTTATTCCAATTGTTTAGATGTTACGATGACAAATGTAGCAGTTGCATAATCTTTATACAACAAAAATTGTAGAATAAACAGCCATTCACTGCGGACGACAAGCGAAAAACTGATACTGTATTCTTCAAAATGTACGTAGAAAAGCACAACTCTGCTGTGCCTTTGCACGTAAATATGTTATGCCAGTAATCACCTACGTTACGTATCAAACATGGACCAATTAAAATCGAGATATTACTGGACATTTGCGCAGCTGACGTCATTACACCAGCTACATTGTAAACGTAATCCCCGCGAAATTCAAGTCAAAATGACAGCAGCGGTGTGTGCCGATATCACAGAGTTGAGGAATTACTCCAAGATCGATTTTATTCAAAAAAAGAGTTAACAGCAAGAGGGAGGTCTACGCCAGACTTAAATGGACTACTGCAGCAAAAGGGACACATTTTTTTCGATCGTTTCAAACTGACTGGTATGGAATAAAAGATTGGCTATGTGGCTGTGCTAATAGTCAGCGGCTGTAGGCTACTGCTTGTACCGTTTACTGCGTTTACTGTTTTTTACATATTAGCCTAACAGTAGTGTGACCAGACGTCCTCTTTTACCCGGACATGTCCTCTTTTTGAGACCTAAAAATGCGTCCGGCAGGGATTCCAAAATTGTCCGGGATTTTGCCTCGTCGGATATGTGTTTCTCTGGGTCTTTCACAAACTACAAGTTTTGGATTTGAGATTCGAGTTTTTCACAAACTCAAATCTGGTCACCCTACCTAACAGTAAATTAGGTAATCTGGCTTTCATAACTCAGTGCCTAGCCTCTTACTGACATCACCGCACGTCAGTGGATCACATGAGGACGCTATCATCTTACATTTACATTTATTCATTTAGCAGACGCTTTTATCTAAAGCGACTTCCAAGAGAGAGCTTTACAAAGTGCATAGGTCACTGATAATAACAACAAGATAGCCCCAAAAACATTGCGGGTAGCCAACACATGAAGCACATATTGTGAACAACCAAAATAAGTGCCAAAGGGAAGAACCATAAGAGCATGGACTGTGGATGTGAGCCTGTCGAGGCAACGCCTCATGGTATGTCGAGGCAAACGCCTCAGTTGGTACGTCGAGCAAAGCCTCAGTTGGTATGTCGATACAGTGCCTCAGTTGGTATGTCGAGGCAACGCCTCCGTTTATGTTTATTAAGGATCCCCATAAGTCTACACCGTAGTGGAGACTATTTTTCCTGGGATTCAGGCAGAAAACATTACAATATAAATCATAACATGCAGTACAACATGATCAATGTTGGTGAACAAAAACACAAACTTAGAAAACAACATTTACAGTAAAAATAAAATAACAAACAAAAACAGACTTAAAACATCATTGTTGTCTGTCCTAAAATAATAACCTAATCTACTCTAATTTCCTTTCTGATTATTGCTGCCTTAAGTTTCCTTTTGAAATCACATGTATTTCTTGTTAGAGTCAAATATGAGGGGAGCACATTCCAGTATGCAATAGCTCTGTACATTACCGTTTTCTTAAGTGCATTGGTTCTGGGTAGAGGAAGAGTAAAGTGACCACTTAGTGCCTGTCTAGTATTAAAACTGTGTCTCATTTACATGTGATAGCTGTAGAGACAAACTGACGGGTTTCTGTGAGAAATAGACATTATTTAAGAACAGAATAAGGCTGCATGCCAGTCTTTCATCCACCCTCACCCATGACAGCCTGGCATGCATATCCTCCACACTACTCCTGACAGAGCAGTCAAGTGTTAGTCTTGCCGCTCTGTTCGGAGCAAGCTGAAGTTTATTAAGTTCCTGCTTTGATGCACTAGACCAGATAACAGGACAGTAGTCCAGATTTGACAGAACTAGAGATTGTATGAGTAGTCTAATTGTTGTGTTGGTTAGCAGATGAGCACTCCTTCTAATTTTTAATCTGAGTGGACCATGACAGTGTTTCGTCAATAATGACACCCAACAGTTTGACTTCTTTGACCTGCTCCATAGTAGCACCCTTTAAAGAGAGGCTTAATTTCTGATCTGTCCGGAGAGAATATTTAGAACCTATAACCATGCATTTAGTTTTTAAAACATTCAACTTCATCTTATTTTCCAAGATCCATTCATTAACCAGCTTTAACTCTAGTTGAAGCACCTCATTACAGTTTTTCACAATTGTTAACACACAAAAAGCAAAACTTTGGCACAATTTTCACAACCTTCACTTCATGTACCAATTGCTCGACCCAATTTGGCACTACTTCACACTCCCTTATCTGCATTAGACTCTGACTTTCCTTGTTTACACACTGATGTCAATTACACATCACCTTGTTGTCACAAAACACTACACACAATGTTCAGTTGTTAAACACACTTCTCAAGTAAAGCTCTCAAAGCATCAACCTACAACACACAAATATTCAAATCTTAGGTCTGGTGAGCAATTTGCGATCAGGACTGCAGAATTAAAAGGAAGAGGACAAGGAAGAGGACAAGGAAGAGGAGGGAGAGGATGACAAGGAGGAGGATAAGGAGGAGGAAGAGGAGGATGACAAGAAGGAGGAGGAGGAAGAGGAGAAGAAGAAGGAGGAGGAGGAGAAAGAAGAAAGAGAACGGTGATCTCCAATGAGATTCGGGCCACCATGGTTGACCATGTGCTCAACCATGGTTTGAGCATGAGGGAGGCTGGCCATCATTAGAACCTTTAGAATAGAGAACAGGTATGAATTATATTTGCCTTGTGTACTGAAATACTGCATATCAATAGAATACAGTGTGCTCACTGTATTTGTATTTTGCAGAACTGAAAGAGAACCACACCGTGGAGGAAGAACATGCACTTTCACAGCCGAACAGGAGACTGACATTGTGAAAATGGTTCGTGGATCCTGGCTGACCATGTCACATTCAGAAACATGGGGGAAAGGAATGCCCCAGGAATGCCATGCGGATGAAACAAGTGTACAGGGTCCTATTCGACTGAAACACAGACCACATCAAGGAGTTACGGCAAGAGTTTGTGCTTGTAAGTCCCATACATTCAGCACTGACACGCATGTATTGTACCTGTAATCCAATATTGTTCCTTTTCTACAGTGTCTCACTGTAGTCCACTGCGTTGACCCATCTGTGTCCATACTATAACTTGCATTATTATCATGCTGTCTGTTCCAGCGGATCCAGGAGCATGACACAGCTAATGAGCTATATGAATACATATTCATTGATGAGGTTGGATTCAACCTGGTGAAGAGGAGGCACCGGGGCAGAAATGTCATTGGCCAGCGCGCCATTGTTGAGGTCCCCGGCCAGCGTGATGGGAACATCACTTTGTGTGCTGCAATGGGTTGAGCAGGCCCGTTGACAGTACTGTACTGTTCAGAAATAAAAGTTTTTTTGCCGCATATGTGTGCTGTTTTATGTTTGAAAAAATTAGGCCTACACTGAGACATTTTACAAAAGTTGAAATGGCTGATTCCCCAGAGTCATTCGTATGGTGTGTTCCATTTCTAGAATTGTGTTTTCAATTTTGCACTACTGTGTGCTGTGAATGCTTGGTAGTGCATTTTGTGAACAGGTAAGAGATTTGATGGCAAAGAGTCATCTTGCAAAGGAGTGTCAGGTTTAGCATTTTGTGTGTGAGCTTTTCAGTTTTGTGTGTGCAGTTTTGAGAAAGACGTTATTGTTTTGAGAAACGTGTGTTAACAATTGTGAAAAACTGTAATGTGTTACTGTAATTTATTATGTTCCTTTGATATCACGTTGGAATACTTGAAAGCGGACTAGTTTAATTTGTAAACAACTTGATTTTTTTTTCACACATGATGGACATTATGTCACAATGAGCCTTGCAATTATGATGTCATCTAAAACTTGAGCTTTAATTCGAAGTTTCAGAGTTTTCAGTTAGATCATGAAATAGCAGAGTTAGTTTCTCATTACAGATAGCAATAGTTATTTGATTATTTACATTTGAGATCAAAACAATTTATTGGCTTAATGGGTCAGGCCCAAAGTGACCCAGGGGTCTCTAGTGGAGAGTCACTTACAAGATTTCTTCACCTATTCTCCCTTCTGACTTGTTGTGTGTCTATGAAAAGAAAGTCTGCCTCCTCAGCGAAGACAAACGATGATACAGATTATGGTAAGTGTTTAAGGAGCCCTTGGACAACTAGTTGCCGGATAACAAACACAATTCACGATACATCGCTAATTCCATTCTTTTTTGTGTTCAAACTATCAGAAAGTTCCCTCTCAGCTGATGGCGGTAGACACCGTCTGATGAAGGTAGAGAAAGTCACGAAGAAGAAGTCAAACAAACGTAAACTAAAGCCTCTGAAACAGATCTTTGGGCAGTGGAGAAAGAGCCCTCAGTCCCCCACAGGAAAGGACAAAGACTGTACAGTTGAGCAACAAAACCTACTACATCACATCCTATCTCTGGTTACAGTTTATACCTGTGTGATTTAAATAATGCTCCTAAAGGCCTAAACATTTTGACCTTTTCAGTCGAGGCAAAGATCTTCAGACCAGGGCCAAACTCCAGACCACTCACCAAGATCAAGGTTTAATTCTTCAGAGAATGGCCAATGCAGAAGAACCAGCACTGTAAGACAACACAACCTACTAGATTGTATCTCACCATTAATGGATGCTTGTTCATACCAATTCCTTTATCCCCCATCACAATGGAATCGGGAGGACAGTATGGATCGGTCTCCATGTGTGCATCAGGTTGTCACACAGTAATGTGGACTTTAATCCACTAGGGGGCGGTCTGGTCACTGACTGACCCAAGGGTGGAACTACAGTACATCACTGGCGGGGGGACAACATGATTACTGTTTGCTTGTTTCATGCTGGACTGTCATTAAAAACCTCCTCCACCTACTGTCCTCTTCCTCCTCAGGTCATTGAGGAGGAGCTGCTGCTCCCTCTGTTCAGCCCTCTGTCTGGACCACTGGTCCTTTACAGGCCAGTGTGGCTTCCTGTAAGTCTCCTCTGTTTGGGGTTAGCGGTTTGAGAGGGTGCATAGACGTATCACTAAGAACATGGGCAAATAGCAATAGCTAGTTATGTCATCGTAACACACTGATAATATACTCGACACAAATAACGATTTTCCATACAAGTCCTAAGATTCTCTAACTTTTCTCTCTGCCATGAAGGCTCCTTCACCCATGTCGGTTCTCAAACTGACTCATGCTGGGAAGCTGGTACTGAGCATCTTAATATCTCTGGACAATCTGGTAACTATTTCACTCCACATTCCATATTCTTAGTCCATTATTTACTGTCTGGAGATTAAAAATAAATAATAAACTGGTTTAAATCATGAAGTCACCCTCAACCAAGAGGATGTACTTGATTGTCTTAATATCTTCCCTGCCACAGACTTTCTTCATGGCCCCTGTTTGGCCCAAACAGTTTCCCAAAGTGTACCTCACCGTAGCTGGGAAAATGACTTTGGAGGCTTTGACCCTTTCCAGAGGACAGGTAATCTTAGTAACATCGAAATAAACTGAATGAGAAGCCCAAACTATTAGCATCTACACTTATTTGTATGCCACGGCAGTACAATGAAAACCAAAACAGACAGGATTGAAAGGATTGTTTCAAAGGACAGTGTGTTAAATTGCAAGTTAGGGTGACTGTTTGGCTCTTGTTGTGCAGCCTGTCTTGCCTGAGCCGGAGAAGGACGCCTCTTCCCTGAGTGAGGAGAAATCTAAGAGGTTCCACAAGGAGGAACTCTTTGAGGAGGACCTACCCCTCATGGATACTTGGAACGGCTCAGTTTTCACAAACACCAGGCGCAATACCGGACGACTGCAGGTAATTCAGACAACTCTGTCATGTGGACTTCTCTGATTCTGTATTGACCACTACACACACACACACACACACACACACACACAACGGTAACGTGGTAGTGTGGAAACGCACTTAATGAGTCAGCCCTGTCTGCGAGTTACAAGCTCTAATCTCAACCTTGGAACAAAGGATGTCTTTTCGGTCTGTTGGTATGTTTGGCTTAGCAATTAGGAGACTGAAGTTCAATCCCCAACATGTTGCATTTATATTAAGGGAACCCTCTCTTTACAGACCCTGGAGGAGGTTGAGCAGAAGATCAGTGTAGTCATGGACCAACGGACCCAGCTGTGGTGGAAGAGACAGCTCCACATTGACTTTCTGACCCCTGAGGTGAGAGAATACTGAGGACTGAACAGGCCACCAACCAGAGCATCTGGCTGATCCTACGGTTCCTGGAGGAAACTGAATGTATTCCTGTGTGTCTTTTTCAGGGATTGGTGGCTGTGTCTACCATCAAACAGGAGGTCACAGGGGTGCAGGTCAGTCGAACACCTAATGTTCACAAGCGGACATCAACGCTGCTTCAGTGTTGACAGCTTGACACAGATTTGATATCAGTTAGTAATAAACTGATGAGTTCTGCTTTGTCCTCCCTAGTTACTCGATAGAGAGATGAGTCACGTGACGTCCTACTGCATCAACATAAGAAAGGAGTTCTTGTACTTTGAGGATGGCCAGGTGCACGACACTATCCTTGTCGAAACGTCTTGTTCGGTTGAGAGTCGTCACTGTTTAACGGTGTACTAAACGTCTAAAGATGTTCTGTGTTTCCTAACCACAGGAGGTGGACGTGAAGACCACTTTCGAGGGCTTCGCCGAGGCAGCAGGTGAGACACGGACGGCGAGCTGGTCTCGCTCCAACACAGAGTCCACCTTCAGTGACCCTCCTCCACCTCGCTCTCCTCACGGCTCTCCTCCTCCCCCGGCTCCTTCTCCCCACTTTGACGACACTCCTCAGGTAAAATGTCTTTCCATTTACATGGGCTTGTACCTCTGCCAGTGACTCCACTGGCCACTGAGTGAAAGGTGCCTTGAGATTGAGACAAATGTTGCTTTTGTGTTGCAGGATATTGAGGAGGACATTGTGGAGGAACCAATTGTGGAGGTGCCCCTGATGCAGTAAGTTCTATAGGAATACTGGATGAAAATAGTCCTGCTACTCTCCTGTGTACAGAATGAAACCTAAAGTGCCTCTTCAGTACATCTCACGATATCAATGAGTATTTCATTTTCTTGATACAGAAGCTATTTTGCCTACAAAGGGACCACAGATTTTGAGGGTAAACTGGCTGCCCTCCGCAATACCTTTAAGGTAACGAGAAACAGTATTTGTCATGAGTCTCTACATTTTACTTCATGTAGATACAGTGTCCCGATGGTTCTCCAATATTTTCCAGGATCTGACCAACACCAACAAGTCCCTTAACTACATCAGCCATGCTGGGCGGATGGTTCTTGGTCTACTGGTTCAGCTCAATAACCAGGTAACTACAGAATTCACAATACCGCGAGAGAAAGAGAGAGGGCAATGAGTCTTAGTGTTTTGTACTCAATAAGAAGTTTGAGGTGTGAGTTTTATTACGTTTCTGTTTTGAGGATGTGAGGGACTTTCAGCAAGCCTATGACCGCCTGGTCTCCTTCATCAATGAGCCAGGAAACAGACAGGCTATGATGGAGGAAATTAGCCAATCAGGAGTAGGTGTAGCCAGACAGCAGATCAGATTCCAGTCATTCCATAGCAATGAATGAGGTTATGATGTAGGTTTTTGATCTTTTTGTCATTTTGTGTCACACTGTTCTTTAAAATATGCACTTGTTTGATTTCAGATCACCCAAATCAATTTCCTTGATTTGTTCTTTGAAATGATCCTGCTCGGCCTTTTGGAGGGCAAGACAGTCCATGCTGCCCCAGTAAGAGACACAAACATAATAGTGTAATCTTATTGGCTGGTCCAACCCACCATTCTGTAGTCCTATTGTTATGTTGACTGTGTCTCATCTCTCATGTCTCTCTACTGCTACTCCAGAGGCCCAATGGATTCCTCCATCTGCTCTTTGGGGTCATTCTGTCCATCAGACCACCAGGACAGAGCTGGAGCCAGAGATCTGAGAACTTTTTATTAAGAATCAAGGTGCAGTCTCTTTCTCTCTGTCTCACACTCTTTCTTTCTCTCCCCTTCACACACTCTACCTGGACAGTGTTCACTGTGTCTTTGTAGATTTACAGTACTAAATGTTTTGGATGTCTCAATGTGTTCTCAGAGCCAGATGCAGTCATGGATGGACGCCATCTTTGATTTTGAGCACCATCTATATGGCTGTCCTGAGATTATGTCTGGAGAAGTCCTTGGGAACCTAGAAATGCAGGTGGAGTTCCTTTTGTCCTCCTTGGACTAGCAAGGTCTCACATTCTACAGCTCCAGAGCAGAACAGACGAGTCTACAGCCAATACCATCGTGGTCTGCATGAAGAAAACATACGCAGAACACTTGATCTGTGCCTTTTTGTGGATGGTATCTATCAAAGTAAAGAACTCAGATCAGACCGATAGAATCTTTCCAAATAGATGGTGTCTTTTAGGTACCTCAGCGATGTCTATGATTGTTTAATACCTGCAACAACAGTGTGTATGGAGGACTCAATTGTTCAATGAAAGATGGCAGATTAAACTATATGTGCAAAAGTGTGGACACCAAAATATTGAGTGCTTTGCTTCATTCTTGGAAAGAGGAAAATGGCCAGATAAGAAAAAAATCAGTTCCCATTCTCATTGTTTTTCATATCACATTGACAGAGAGTATGTTCTGGAAATCCTCAGTCAAAGTGTCCCCTGAACTTTAAAAAAACAAGGATATAGAAACTTGTTGAATACAGTCTTTGATGAAACCCCCAGAACTGTGCAGGTATCATCATCAGATTATTCAGAGATGACAAGCCGTCCTTTTTCAAGGGTTGATGTACATTTTCCAGAAGGGTACAAATATTTTCGGTTTATTATGAAACTATTGCGTGACAAATTACACTATGGTGGGATGCCCCAGTCTGGGTAATTAATGAGTGAAAAACTCACTGCTATCACATTGACAGAGAGTATGTTCTGGAAATCCTCAGTCAAAGTGTCCCCTGAACTTTAAAAAAACAAGGATATAGAAACTTGTTGAATACAGTCTTTGATGAATATTGGTCTTCAATACAAAAGCAATCGATTTCGCCCCAAGAATGTAGTTCTGTAGATACCACTCGGCAAGTAATTACAACGCTGAAACTGCAAATAAATAAAGCGCTCTGGTTCCCCTTAAATAAAAAGAAGCATCAATGCAGTTAATAACATCTTGTTAATCCGTGTAGTGTTTCGCTAACATCGCTTTCACATTTTAGCACATGGAGCACAGTGACCTAGTCTACATACCGTCGCGTAACCTCGATGACGCCTAAAAGGTCACACATGGTCACGCCATAACCGTGACGTTTTGCTTTCACTACCGGTAATATGCCACTGCAGAATTCCACCACCACCGCCTATTTCGGATCTAGAACCCATTCATTTGTCTTAACCAAACAATCACACAACCCATTTTTTGGGGGAAAGGCACCCATTGGCAACTAGTTTGACAGACGAGAAGCCAGAGAAGGAAGACTGGTAAGAGTGATGTTCAGGCGTCTTGGCGCTGGTCTGGCCAGCCAGCGGCTGCTGTGACATGCTAGGGACGAAGGGGACACCGAGGTACGGTAGTCATGGCAACCCGAGTAGCATCCATCCCAACAAGAGATAACAGGGACAGCCAGCGTTGTCCAGGACATCCATCAGGGACAGCTAACAGAGTGTCCAGGGAGAGCTAGCAGCATCCAGGGACAGGGAGAAGGGATTTGTCACAGAGGGGCCGAAGCGAGCGGTGGTCCATGGAGATCTGGTGCTCCGAGGGGCCAGGGAAGCTACGGAGAAGCAGGGGTGGAGGGTCAGTAGGTACGCACACTCTCAGAACAGACAGGCCAAAAGGTCAAAGGTCGGCTGGCCCCGTCTGGACAGGCATCAGGGGCTGGTCCAGTTTTCCAGTGTCCAACACTCAGTGGTTTGGTTTGGCACGTTCCCATCAAGGCTTGATCTTCCACAGCTGGGGGAACGGACGAGAAAGAGAGGAAGCAACATCAGCTCAAAGATTCCCTCTCGAAGAACGCTGTATGGTGAATGTTGACGCGCTCTACAGGGAGGTGCTAGGGCCTGTTTCCTGGGGAGCATCGCAACCTAGTTCTAGACTAACTCCTGCATTGGAGGTTGTACATTCGACATGCTCACTAATTGTAGACCAGTGGGGGGGAGGGAAGGGGGAGGAGCTCACCCTGATATTGAAGCCCAGCAGGTCGCTGACCACGGCGGACAGGGCTGACAGGATGACCACCCGGGTGATGTTGTACACCAGGGGGTTCACCGTCAGACCCAGCAGCCGGAAGGGGATGTCCAACTCCTGGGGGGAGGAGGGGAGTAAGGGGAGCGGGGATTGGGGTAGGGGAGGGGTTAGGAGGGTGGGTTGAGGGAGATGGGAATGGAGGGGGAGAGGGCAGACATGATAAAGCACGGAACGTATTGGAATCACAGACATAAAATACATTTAAGAAAATACAAGCTCTTTGGATCTTAAGTTGAATTCTGACTTGTTTTTGACAAAGTGAAAAAAGTATGTTAATTTTTTTTTAATAGATTTGCAAACATTTAAAAAAAGCTTGTTTCACGTTATTATTATGGGTATTGTGTGTAGAATTTTGAGGAAAAAAATACATGTAATCCATTTTGGAATACACCTGTAACGTGGAAAAAGTGAAGCGCCTTGAAAACTTTCCGGATGCACTTTAACTATTACACCTACCATGCATCAGTTAATTGAAAATGACACAGTTACAGTAGTTACAGTACTAACTTTGTAACAAATGAGTCAGTCCCTGGTGAAAGATGAAGACCAGTGATACAGGGGATGGGGATACAGTAGCTCAGTGGTAGTGACTGCTACTAAACCATAGGTTGCAGGTTCAAATCCCCCTCTGTACATTGCATGGATAAACCCGTCTGCAAACGGAATACATCTTAATTTTTTAACAAGACGATTGCTGAGGGTTACTTACTTTCATGAGTTTAGTTGCGAGCTTCAGAACATTGTTCACTATGTTCAGTTCTTCTTTCTTGTTGGGCTTCTTTTCCATCTTGAGATACAGGTTTATCTGGGGGAAGGAGCAGGAAACTAGCTTTGAGTAAGGGAGCGTGTGTGACAGAGTACATGTGTTTACATTTACATTTAGTCATTTAGCAGACGCTCTTATCCAGAGCAACTTACAGTAAGTACAGGGACATTCCCCCGAGGCAAGTAAGGTGAAGTGCCTTGCAACATCATTTTGCACGACAACAACATCATTTTGCACGGCCGGGGAATCGAACCAGCAACCTTCTGATTACTAGCCCGATTCCCTAACCGCTCAGCCACCTGACTCCCAGTTTTTGTTTACTGAGTGTGCATGTGTGAGTGTGTGTGTCTGCATACAGAAGAATGCATCTGTGTGTGTGTGCGTGAGTGACTCAGCGAACGAGTGTTGTGTGGTCACTGTGTGTGTGCACGCGAGTTTGTAAATATGACTGTATGTGTGTGTATGTGTGTGTGTGAGAGAGAGTATGTTTGTAAATATGTGATTGTACATACTTTACGTCGCTGTAGGTGTGTGTAACACTTTTCTTAGCCATATGGGACATTTAATCAATATAAAGATAAACTAGAACCTGGGTTCCCAGCAGCTGAATTGTGAGCTGGCTGAAATATATAAACGCTTACCAATGAAGTGTAAATATGGCAATATCCAGTTACCGGTACTATTATTTTCAAGCCTCCACTAGAGAAACTTTACGATCAGTTTAAATCACCTATGACATTTCTCTAGAAACACATGAATGATGACAAAAGGAAATCATTGAAATACAATGAATATAAATATCAGTCCTCTTAAAGGTAGGCCTACTTCACTACCAAATTTGTAAATGCACCTTTCACTCAAAAATCACTTATGGTACTACCAATCACATCACATTAATATCAGAATATTAAACGTTCTTGTTTTGTTCAAACCATGCACAGAAGAGAACATTACACTATCCTTTGAGTCCTTGCAGAGTGCTCACAGTTCAGTCCCACACCTGTTACCCAAAAGAAAATACCAGAGCACAGGCTTATGTTGGAGCTCGTTCCGTAGGTGCACTTGAAACATGCCATAAATCATAGTAACAAAAATACAATATAAATGTTTACAAAATATTTTTTACATGCTTCACTAACTGTTTCACTCACAGTGTGACAATATACATTCAAATTAAAATACTTAAAATTAAAAAATGTTATACATATTTTATGAATGCTCCATAGCCAGGTCAGCTTCACTGAAATATTACTGTCAGCCTGAGGGTGGCACTGTTGTTTGGTGGAAACGCTAAAACAGCCAATAACTAAAGCATCACATCAGTGTCGTGCAGTCTGGGTAGGCAAGGTAGGCACTGCCAAACGTAAAAATGTTTATTAAATCAT
The DNA here is from genome assembly GCF_038355195.1 of Osmerus mordax. Lineage (NCBI taxonomy): Eukaryota > Metazoa > Chordata > Actinopteri > Osmeriformes > Osmeridae > Osmerus > Osmerus mordax. Next base: position 9,283,536 of record NC_090050.1, on the reverse strand, counting down.
TTTATTTAATAAACTTGTATTTATATTTTTACTGTTTAGTCTTGTGATTTATATATACAATATGTGTGTTATTCCAATTGTTTAGATGTTACGATGACAAATGTAGCAGTTGCATAATCTTTATACAACAAAAATTGTAGAATAAACAGCCATTCACTGCGGACGACAAGCGAAAAACTGATACTGTATTCTTCAAAATGTACGTAGAAAAGCACAACTCTGCTGTGCCTTTGCACGTAAATATGTTATGCCAGTAATCACCTACGTTACGTATCAAACATGGACCAATTAAAATCGAGATATTACTGGACATTTGCGCAGCTGACGTCATTACACCAGCTACATTGTAAACGTAATCCCCGCGAAATTCAAGTCAAAATGACAGCAGCGGTGTGTGCCGATATCACAGAGTTGAGGAATTACTCCAAGATCGATTTTATTCAAAAAAAGAGTTAACAGCAAGAGGGAGGTCTACGCCAGACTTAAATGGACTACTGCAGCAAAAGGGACACATTTTTTTCGATCGTTTCAAACTGACTGGTATGGAATAAAAGATTGGCTATGTGGCTGTGCTAATAGTCAGCGGCTGTAGGCTACTGCTTGTACCGTTTACTGCGTTTACTGTTTTTTACATATTAGCCTAACAGTAGTGTGACCAGACGTCCTCTTTTACCCGGACATGTCCTCTTTTTGAGACCTAAAAATGCGTCCGGCAGGGATTCCAAAATTGTCCGGGATTTTGCCTCGTCGGATATGTGTTTCTCTGGGTCTTTCACAAACTACAAGTTTTGGATTTGAGATTCGAGTTTTTCACAAACTCAAATCTGGTCACCCTACCTAACAGTAAATTAGGTAATCTGGCTTTCATAACTCAGTGCCTAGCCTCTTACTGACATCACCGCACGTCAGTGGATCACATGAGGACGCTATCATCTTACATTTACATTTATTCATTTAGCAGACGCTTTTATCTAAAGCGACTTCCAAGAGAGAGCTTTACAAAGTGCATAGGTCACTGATAATAACAACAAGCTCCAAAAACATTGCGGGTAGCCAACACATGAAGCACATATTGTGAACAACCAAAATAAGTGCCAAAGGGAAGAACCATAAGAGCATGGACTGTGGATGTGAGCCTGTCGAGGCAACGCCTCATGGTATGTCGAGGCAAACGCCTCAGTTGGTACGTCGAGCAAAGCCTCAGTTGGTATGTCGATACAGTGCCTCAGTTGGTATGTCGAGGCAACGCCTCCGTTTATGTTTATGTTTATTAAGGATCCCCATAAGTCTACACCGTAGTGGAGACTATTATTCCTGGGATTCAGGCAGAAAACATTACAATATAAATCATAACATGCAGTACAACATGATCAATGTTGGTGAACAAAAACACAAACTTAGAAAACAACATTTACAGTAAAAATAAAATAACAAACAAAAACAGACTTAAAACATCATTGTTGTCTGTCCTAAAATAATAACCTAATCTACTCTAATTTCCTTTCTGATTATTGCTGCCTTAAGTTTCCTTTTGAAATCACATGTATTTCTTGTTAGAGTCAAATATGAGGGGAGCACATTCCAGTATGCAATAGCTCTGTACATTACCGTTTTCTTAAGTGCATTGGTTCTGGGTAGAGGAAGAGTAAAGTGACCACTTAGTGCCTGTCTAGTATTAAAACTGTGTCTCATTTACATGTGATAGCTGTAGAGACAAACTGACGGGTTTCTGTGAGAAATAGACATTATTTAAGAACAGAATAAGGCTGCATGCCAGTCTTTCATCCACCCTCACCCATGACAGCCTGGCATGCATATCCTCCACACTACTCCTGACAGAGCAGTCAAGTGTTAGTCTTGCCGCTCTGTTCGGAGCAAGCTGAAGTTTATTAAGTTCCTGCTTTGATGCACTAGACCAGATAACAGGACAGTAGTCCAGATTTGACAGAACTAGAGATTGTATGAGTAGTCTAATTGTTGTGTTGGTTAGCAGATGAGCACTCCTTCTAATTTTTAATCTGAGTGGACCATGACAGTGTTTCGTCAATAATGACACCCAACAGTTTGACTTCTTTGACCTGCTCCATAGTAGCACCCTTTAAAGAGAGGCTTAATTTCTGATCTGTCCGGAGAGAATATTTAGAACCTATAACCATGCATTTAGTTTTTAAAACATTCAACTTCATCTTATTTTCCAAGATCCATTCATTAACCAGCTTTAACTCTAGTTGAAGCACCTCATTACAGTTTTTCACAATTGTTAACACACAAAAAGCAAAACTTTGGCACAATTTTCATAACCTTCACTTCATGTACCAATTGCTCGACCCAATTTGGCACTACTTCACACTCCCTTATCTGCATTAGACTCTGACTTTCCTTGTTTACACACTGATGTCAATTACACATCACCTTGTTGTCACAAAACACTACACACAATGTTCAGTTGTTAAACACACTTCTCAAGTAAAGCTCTCAAAGCATCAACCTACAACACACAAATATTCAAATCTTAGGTCTGGTGAGCAATTTGCGATCAGGACTGCAGAATTAAAAGGAAGAGGACAAGGAAGAGGACAAGGAAGAGGAGGGAGAGGATGACAAGGAGGAGGATAAGGAGGAGGAAGAGGAGGATGACAAGAAGGAGGAGGAGGAAGAGGAGAAGAAGAAGGAGGAGGAGGAGAAAGAAGAAAGAGAACGGTGATCTCCAATGAGATTCGGGCCACCATGGTTGACCATGTGCTCAACCATGGTTTGAGCATGAGGGAGGCTGGCCATCATTAGAACCTTTAGAATAGAGAACAGGTATGAATTATATTTGCCTTGTGTACTGAAATACTGCATATCAATAGAATACAGTGTGCTCACTGTATTTGTATTTTGCAGAACTGAAAGAGAACCACACCGTGGAGGAAGAACATGCACTTTCACAGCCGAACAGGAGACTGACATTGTGAAAATGGTTCGTGGATCCTGGCTGACCATGTCACATTCAGAAACATGGGGGAAAGGAATGCCCCAGGAATGCCATGCGGATGAAACAAGTGTACAGGGTCCTATTCGACTGAAACACAGACCACATCAAGGAGTTACGGCAAGAGTTTGTGCTTGTAAGTCCCATACATTCAGCACTGACACGCATGTATTGTACCAGTAATCCAATATTGTTCCTTTTCTACAGTGTCTCACTGTAGTCCACTGCGTTGACCCATCTGTGTCCATACTATAACTTGCATTATTATCATGCTGTCTGTTCCAGCGGATCCAGGAGCATGACACAGCTAATGAGCTATATGAATACATATTCATTGATGAGGTTGGATTCAACCTGGTGAAGAGGAGGCACCGGGGCAGAAATGTCATTGGCCAGCGCGCCATTGTTGAGGTCCCCGGCCAGCGTGATGGGAACATCACTTTGTGTGCTGCAATGGGTTGAGCAGGCCCGTTGACAGTACTGTACTGTTCAGAAATAAAACTTTTTTTGCCGCATATGTGTGCTGTTTTATGTTTGAAAAAATTAGGCCTACACTGAGACATTTTACAAAAGTTGAAATGGCTGATTCCCCAGAGTCATTCGTATGGTGTGTTCCATTTCTAGAATTGTGTTTTCAATTTTGCACTACTGTGTGCTGTGAATGCTTGGTAGTGCATTTTGTGAACAGGTAAGAGATTTGATGGCAAAGAGTCATCTTGCAAAGGAGTGTCAGGTTTAGCATTTTGTGTGTGAGCTTTTCAGTTTTGTGTGTGCAGTTTTGAGAAAGCCGTTATTGTTTTGAGAAACGTGTGTTAACAATTGTGAAAAACTGTAATGTGTTACTGTAATTTATTATGTTCCTTTGATATCACGTTGGAATACTTGAAAGCGGACTAGTTTAATTTGTAAACAACTTGATTTTTTTTTCACACATGATGGACATTATGTCACAATGAGCCTTGCAATTATGATGTCATCTACAACTTGAGCTTTAATTCGAAGTTTCAGAGTTTTCAGTTAGATCATGAAATAGCAGAGTTAGTTTCTCATTACAGATAGCAATAGTTATTTGATTATTTACATTTGAGATCAAAACAATTTATTGGCTTAATGGGTCAGGCCCAAAGTGACCCAGGGGTCTCTAGTGGAGAGTCACTTACAAGATTTCTTCACCTATTCTCCCTTCTGACTTGTTGTGTGTCTATGAAAAGAAAGTCTGCCTCCTCAGCGAAGACAAACGATGATACAGATTATGGTAAGTGTTTAAGGAGCCCTTGGACAACTAGTTGCCGGATAACAAACACAATTCACGATACATCGCTAATTCCATTCTTTTTTGTGTTCAAACTATCAGAAAGTTCCCTCTCAGCTGATGGCGGTAGACACCGTCTGATGAAGGTAGAGAAAGTCACTAAGAAGGCCAAGTCAAACAAACGTAAACTAAAGCCTCTGAAACAGATCTTTGGGCAGTGGAGAAAGAGCCCTCAGTCCCCCACAGGAAAGGACAAAGACTGTACAGTTGAGCAACAAAACCTACTACATCACATCCTATCTCTGGTTACAGTTTATACCTGTTTGATTTAAATAATGCTCCTAAAGGCCTAAACATTTTGCCCTTTTCAGTCGAGGCAAAGATCTTCAGACCAGGGCCAAACTCCAGACCACTCACCAAGATCAAGGTTTAATTCTTCAGAGAATGGCCAATGCAGAAGAACCAGCACTGTAAGACAACACAACCTACTAGATTGTATCTCACCATTAATGGATGCTTGTTCATACCAATTCCTTTATCCCCCATCACAATGGAATCGGGAGGACAGTATGGATCGGTCTCCATGTGTGCATCAGGTTGTCACACAGTAATGTGGACTTTAATCCACTAGGGGGCGGTCTGGTCACTGACTGACCCAAGGGTGGAACTACAGTACATCACTGGCGGGGGGACAACATGATTACTGTTTGCTTGTTTCATGCTGGACTGTCATTAAAAACCTCCTCCACCTACTGTCCTCTTCCTCCTCAGGTCATTGAGGAGGAGCTGCTGCTCCCTCTGTTCAGCCCTCTGTCTGGACCACTGGTCCTTTACAGGCCAGTGTGGCTTCCTGTAAGTCTCCTCTGTTTGGGGTTAGCGGTTTGAGAGGGCGCATAGACGTATCACTAAGAACATGGGCAAATAGCAATAGCTAGTTATGTCATCGTAACACACTGATAATATACTCGACACAAATAACGATTTTCCATACAAGTCCTAAGATTCTCTAACTTTTCTCTCTGCCATGAAGGCTCCTTCACCCATGCCGGTTCTCAAACTGACTCATGCTGGGAAGCTGGTACTGAGCATCTTAATATCTCTGGACAATCTGGTAACTATTTCACTCCACATTCCATATTCTTAGTCCATTATTTACTGTCTGGAGATTAAAAATAAATAATAAACTGGTTTAAATCATGAAGTCACCCTCAACCAAGAGGATGTACTTGATTGTCTTAATATCTTCCCTGCCACAGACTTTCTTCATGGCCCCTGTTTGGCCCAAACAGTTTCCCAAAGTGTACCTCACCGTAGCTGGGAAAATGACTTTGGAGGCTTTGACCCTTTCCAGAGGACAGGTAATCTTAGTAACATCGAAATAAACTGAATGAGAAGCCCAAACTATTAGCATCTACACTTATTTGTATGCCACGGCAGTACAATGAAAACCAAAACAGACAGGATTGAAAGGATTGTTTCAAAGGACAGTGTGTTAAATTGCAAGTTAGGGTGACTGTTTGGCTCTTGTTGTGCAGCCTGTCTTGCCTGAGCCGGAGAAGGACGCCTCTTCCCTGAGTGAGGAGAAATCTAAGAGGTTCCACAAGGAGGAACTCTTTGAGGAGGACCTACCCCTCATGGATACTTGGAACGGCTCAGTTTTCACAAACACCAGGCGCAATACCGGACGACTGCAGGTAATTCAGACAACTCTGTCATGTGGACTTCTCTGATTCTGTATTGACCACTACACACACACACACACACACACACAACGGTAACGTGGTAGTGTGGAAACGCACTTAATGAGTCAGCCCTGTCTGCGAGTTACAAGCTCTAATCTCAACCTTGGAACAAAGGATGTCTTTTCGGTCTGTTGGTATGTTTGGCTTAGCAATTAGGAGACTGAAGTTCAATCCCCAACATGTTGCATTTATATTAAGGGAACCCTCTCTTTACAGACCCTGGAGGAGGTTGAGCAGAAGATCAGTGTAGTCATGGACCAACGGACCCAGCTGTGGTGGAAGAGACAGCTCCACATTGACTTTCTGACCCCTGAGGTGAGAGAATACTGAGGACTGAACAGGCCACCAACCAGAGCATCTGGCTGATCCTACGGTTCCTGGAGGAAACTGAATGTATTCCTGTGTGTCTTTTTCAGGGATTGGTGGCTGTGTCTACCATCAAACAGGAGGTCACAGGGGTGCAGGTCAGTCGAACACCTAATGTTCACAAGCGGACATCAACGCTGCTTCAGTGTTGACAGCTTGACACAGATTTGATATCAGTTAGTAATAAACTGATGAGTTCTGCTTTGTCCTCCCTAGTTACTCGATAGAGAGATGAGTCACGTGACGTCCTACTGCATCAACATAAGAAAGGAGTTCTTGTACTTTGAGGATGGCCAGGTGCACGACACTATCCTTGTCGAAACGTCTTGTTCGGTTGAGAGTCGTCACTGTTTAACGGTGTACTAAACGTCTAAAGATGTTCTGTGTTTCCTAACCACAGGAGGTGGACGTGAAGACCACTTTCGAGGGCTTCGCCGAGGCAGCAGGTGAGACACGGACGGCGAGCTGGTCTCGCTCCAACACAGAGTCCACCTTCAGTGACCCTCCTCCACCTCGCTCTCCTCACGGCTCTCCTCCTCCCCCGGCTCCTTCTCCCCACTTTGACGACACTCCTCAGGTAAAATGTCTTTCCATTTACATGGGCTTGTACCTCTGCCAGTGACTCCACTGGCCACTGAGTGAAAGGTGCCTTGAGATTGAGACAAATGTTGCTTTTGTGTTGCAGGATATTGAGGAGGACATTGTGGAGGAACCAATTGTGGAGGTGCCCCTGATGCAGTAAGTTCTATAGGAATACTGGATGAAAATAGTCCTGCTACTCTCCTGTGTACAGAATGAAACCTAAAGTGCTTCTTCAGTACATCTCACGATATCAATGAGTATTTCATTTTCTTGATACAGAAGCTATTTTGCCTACAAAGGGACCACAGATTTTGAGGGTAAACTGGCTGCCCTCCGCAATACCTTTAAGGTAACGAGAAACAGTATTTGTCATGAGTCTCTACATTTTACTTCATGTAGATACAGTGTCCCGATGGTTCTCCAATATTTTCCAGGATCTGACCAACACCAACAAGTCCCTTAACTACATCAGCCATGCTGGGCGGATGGTTCTTGGTCTACTTGTTCAGCTCAATAACCAGGTAACTACAGAATTCACAATACCGCGAGAGAAAGAGAGAGGGCAATGAGTCTTAGTGTTTTGTACTCAATAAGAAGTTTGAGGTGTGAGTTTTATTACGTTTCTGTTTTGAGGATGTGAGGGACTTTCAGCAAGCCTATGACCGCCTGGTCTCCTTCATCAATGAGCCAGGAAACAGACAGGCTATGATGGAGGAAATTAGCCAATCAGGAGTAGGTGTAGCCAGACAGCAGATCAGATTCCAGTCATTCCATAGCAATGAATGAGGTTGTGATGAAGGTTTTTGGTCTTTTTGTCATTTTGTGTCACACTGTTCTTTAAAATATGCACTTGTTTGATTTCAGATCACCCAAATCAATTTCCTTGATTTGTTCTTTGAAATGATCCTGCTCGGCCTTTTGGAGGGCAAGACAGTCCATGCTGCCCCAGTAAGAGACACAAACATAATAGTGTAATCTTATTGGCTGGTCCAACCCACCATTCTGTAGTCCTATTGTTATGTTGACTGTGTCTCATCTCTCATGTCTCTCTACTGCTACTCCAGAGGCCCAATGGATTCCTCCATCTGCTCTTTGGGGTCATTCTGTCCATCAGACCACCAGGACAGAGCTGGAGCCAGAGATCTGAGAACTTTTTATTAAGAATCAAGGTGCAGTCTCTTTCTCTCTGTCTCACACTCTTTCTTTCTCTCCCCTTCACACACTCTACCTGGACAGTGTTCACTGTGTCTTTGTAGATTTACAGTACTAAATGTTTTGGATGTCTCAATGTGTTCTCAGAGCCAGATGCAGTCATGGATGGACGCCATCTTTGATTTTGAGCACCATCTATATGGCTGTCCTGAGATTATGTCTGGAGAAGTCCTTGGGAACCTAGAAATGCAGGTGGAGTTCCTTTTGTCCTCCTTGGACTAGCAAGGTCTCACATTCTACAGCTCCAGAGCAGAACAGACGAGTCTACAGCCAATACCATCGTGGTCTGCATGAAGAAAACATACGCAGAACACTTGATCTGTGCCTTTTTGTGGATGGTATCTATCAAAGTAAAGAACTCAGATCAGACCGATAGAATCTTTCCAAATAGATGGTGTCTTTTAGGTACCTCAGCGATGTCTATGATTGTTTAATACCTGCAACAACAGTGTGTATGGAGGACTCAATTGTTCAATGAAAGATGGCAGATTAAACTATATGTGCAAAAGTGTGGACACCAAAACATTGAGTGCTTTGCTTCATTCTTGGAAAGAGGAAAATGGCCAGATAAGAAAAAAATCAGTTCCCATTCTCATTGTTTTTCATATCACATTGACAGAGAGTATGTTCTGGAAATCCTCAGTCAAAGTGTCCCCTGAACTTTAAAAAAACAAGGATATAGAAACTTGTTGAATACAGTCTTTGATGAAACCCCCAGAACTGTGCAGGTATCATCATCAGATTATTCAGAGATGACAAGCCGTCCTTTTTCAAGGGTTGATGTACATTTTCCAGAAGGGTACAAATATTTTCGGTTTATTATGAAACTATTGCGTGACAAATTACACTATGGTGGGATGCCCCAGTCTGGGTAATTAATGAGTGAAAAACTCACTGCCCCCAACATCCAACATCCCTCTTGTGTTTACTCACTTCTCCATCTTTAGTGGAAGTCACTAAATAAACAGCTTCTAAATGTATATTACACATCTTCCCAGAGCCTGCTGGGATATTATTGCAGAGGCAAATAAAACATGAACTAAACACAGACAAGTCAGCTGTTCTTAAAAAAAGGACAATTTATTTATCTTCCAAAAGATTGAGGCAAACATTCCTATTATGTTGCACGTACAAAATCATCTCGCCTGTGCATAGTATCTTTGATGAATATTGGTCTTCAATACAAAAGCAATCGATTTCGCCCCAAGAATGTAGTTCTGTAGATACCACTCGGCAAGTAATTGCAACGCTGAAACTGCAAATAAATAAAGCGCTCTGGTTCCCCTTAAATAAAAAGAAGCATCAATGCAGTTAATAACATCTTGTTAATCCGTGTAGTGTTTCGCTGACATCGCTTTCACATTTTAGCACATGGAGCACAGTGACCTAGTCTACATACCGTCGCGTAACCTCGATGACGCCTAAAAGGTCACACATGGTCACGCCATAACCGTGACGTTTTGCTTTCACTACCGGTAATATGCCACTGCAGAATTCCACCACCACCGCCTATTTCGGATCTAGAACACATTCATTTGTCTTAACCAAACAATCACACAACCCATTTTTTGGGGGAAAGGCACCCATTGGCAACTAGTTTGACAGACGAGAAGCCAGAGAAGGAAGACTGGTAAGAGTGATGTTCAGGCGTCTTGGCGCTGGTCTGGCCAGCCAGCGGCTGCTGTGACATGCTAGGGACGAAGGGGACACCGAGGTACGGTAGTCATGGCAACCCGAGTAGCATCCATCCCAACAAGAGATAACAGGGACAGCCAGCGTTGTCCAGGACATCCATCAGGGACAGCTAACAGAGTGTCCAGGGAGAGCTAGCAGCATCCAGGGACAGGGAGAAGGGATTTGTCACAGAGGGGCCGAAGCGAGCGGTGGTCCATGGAGATCTGGTGCTCCGAGGGGCCAGGGAAGCTACGGAGAAGCAGGGGTGGAGGGTCAGTAGGTACGCACACTCTCAGAACAGACAGGCCAAAAGGTCAAAGGTCGGCTGGCCCCGTCTGGACAGGCATCAGGGGCTGGTCCAGTTTTCCAGTGTCCAACACTCAGTGGTTTGGTTTGGCACGTTCCCATCAAGGCTTGATCTTCCACAGCTGGGGGAACGGACGAGAAAGAGAGGAAGCAACATCAGCTCAAAGATTCCCTCTCGAAGAACGCTGTATGGTGAATGTTGACGCGCTCTACAGGGAGGTGCTAGGGCCTGTTTCCTGGGGAGCATCGCAACCTAGTTCTAGACTAACTCCTGCATTGGAGGTTGTACATTCGACATGCTCACTAATTGTAGACCAGTGGGGGGGAGGGAAGGGGGAGGAGCTCACCCTGATATTGAAGCCCAGCAGGTCGCTGACCACGGCGGACAGGGCTGACAGGATGACCACCCGGGTGATGTTGTACACCAGGGGGTTCACCGTCAGACCCAGCAGCCGGAAGGGGATGTCCAACTCCTGGGGGGAGGAGGGGAGTAAGGGGAGCGGGGATTGGGGTAGGGGAGGGGTTAGGAGGGTGGGTTGAGGGAGATGGGAATGGAGGGGGAGAGGGCAGACATGATAAAGCACGGAACGTATTGGAATCACAGACATAAAATACATTTAAGAAAATACAAGCTCTTTGGATCTTAAGTTGAATTCTGACTTGTTTTTGACAAAGTGAAAAATGTATGTTAAAGAATTTTTTATAGATTTGCAAACATTTAAAAAAAGCTTGTTTCACGTTATTATTATGGGTATTGTGTGTAGAATGTTGAGGAAAAAAATACATGTAATCCATTTTGGAATACACCTGTAACGTGGAAAAAGTGAAGCGCCTTGAAAACTTTCCGGATGCACTTTAACTATTACACCTACCATGCATCAGTTAATTGAAAATGACACAGTTACAGTAGTTACAGTACTAACTCTGTAACAAATGAGTCAGTCCCTGGTGAAAGATGAAGACCAGTGATACAGGGGATGGGGATACAGTAGCTCAGTGGTAGTGACTGCTACTAAACCATAGGTTGCAGGTTCAAATCCCCCTCTGTACATTGCATGGATAAACCCGTCTGCAAACGGAATACATCTTAATTTTTTAACAAGACGATTGCTGAGGGTTACTTACTTTCATGAGTTTAGTTGCGAGCTTCAGAACATTGTTCACTATGTTCAGTTCTTCTTTCTTGTTGGGTTTCTTTTCCATCTTGAGTTACAGGTTTATCTGGGGGAAGGAGCAGGAAACTAGCTGTGAGTAAGGGAGCGTGTGTGACAGAGTACATGTGTTTACATTTACATTTAGTCATTTAGCAGACGCTCTTATCCAGAGCAACTTACAGTAAGTACAGGGACATTCCCCCGAGGCAAGTAAGGTGAAGTGCCTTGCAACATCATTTTGCACGACAACAACATCATTTTGCACGGCCGGGGAATCGAACCAGCAACCTTCTGATTACTAGCCCGATTCCCTAACCGCTCAGCCACCTGACTCCCAGTTTTTGTTTACTGAGTGTGCATGTGTGAGTGTGTGTGTCTGCATACAGAAGAATGCATCTGTGTGTGTGTGCGTGAGTGACTCAGCGAACGAGTGTTGTGTGGTCACTGTGTGTGTGCACGCGAGTTTGTAAATATGACTGTATGTGTGTGTATGTGTGTGTGTGAGAGAGAGTATGTTTGTAAATATGTGATTGTACATACTTTACGTCGCTGTAGGTGTGTGTAACACTTTTCTTAGCCATATGGGACATTTAATCAATATAAAGATAAACTAGAACCTGGGTTCCCAGCAGCTGAATTGTGAGCTGGCTGAAATATATAAACGCTTACCAATGAAGTGTAAATATGGCAATATCCAGTTACCGGTACTATTATTTTCAAGCCTCCACTAGAGAAACTTTACGATCAGTTTAAATCACCTATGACATTTCTCTAGAAACACATGAATGATGACAAAAGGAAATCATTGAAATACAATGAATATAAATATCAGTCCTCTTAAAGGTAGGCCTACTTCACTACCAAATTTGTAAATGCACCTTTCACTCAAAAATCACTTATGGTACTACCAATCACATCACATTAATATCAGAATATTAAACGTTCTTGTTTTGTTCAAACCATGCACAGAAGAGAACATTACACTATCCTTTGAGTCCTTGCAGAGTGCTCACAGTTCAGTCCCACACCTGTTACCCAAAAGAAAATACCAGAGCACAGGCTTATGTTGGAGCTCGTTCCGTAGGTGCACTTGAAACATGCCATAAATCATAGTAACAAAAATACAATATAAATGTTTACAAAATATTTTTTACATGCTTCACTAACTGTTTCACTCACAGTGTGACAATATACATTCAAATTAAAATACTTAAAATTAAAAAATGTTATACATATTTTATGAATGCTCCATAGCCAGGTCAGCTTCACTGAAATATTACTGTCAGCCTGAGGGTGGCACTGTTGTTTGGTGGAAACGCTAAAACAGCCAATAACTAAAGCATCACATCAGTGTCGTGCAGTCTGGGTAGGCAAGGTAGGCACTGCCAAACGTAAAAATGTTTATTAAATCATTTTATTTAATAAACTTGTATTTATATTTTTACTGTTTAGTCTTGTGATTTATATATACAATATGTGTGTTATTCCAATTGTTTAGATGTTACGATGACAAATGTAGCAGTTGCATAATCTTTATACAACAAAAATTGTAGAATAAACAGCCATTCACTGCGGACGACAAGCGAAAAACTGATACTGTATTCTTCAAAATGTACGTAGAAAAGCACAACTCTGCTGTGCCTTTGCACGTAAATATGTTATGCCAGTAATCACCTACGTTACGTATCAAACATGGACCAATTAAAATCGAGATATTACTGGACATTTGCGCAGCTGACGTCATTACACCAGCTACATTGTAAACGTAATCCCCGCGAAATTCAAGTCAAAATGACAGCAGCGGTGTGTGCCGATATCACAGAGTTGAGGAATTACTCCAAGATCGATTTTATTCAAAAAAAGAGTTAACAGCAAGAGGGAGGTCTACGCCAGACTTAAATGGACTACTGCAGCAAAAGGGACAATTTTTTTTCGATCGTTTCAAACTGACTGGTATGGAATAAAAGATTGGCTATGTGGCTGTGCTAATAGTCAGCGGCTGTAGGCTACTGCTTGTACCGTTTACTGCGTTTACTGTTTTTTACATATAAGCCAGTAACAGTAGTGTGACCAGACGTCCTCTTTTACCCGGACATGTCCTCTTTTTGAGACCTAAAAAATGCGTCCGGCAGGGATTCCAAAATTGTCCGGGATTTTGCCTCGTCGGATATGTGTTTCTCTGGGTCTTTCACAAACTACAAGTTTTGGATTTGAGATTCGAGTTTTTCACAAACTCAAATCTGGTCACCCTACCTAACAGTAAATTAGGTAATCTGGCTTTCATAACTCAGTGCCTAGCCTCTTACTGACATCACCGCACGTCAGTGGATCACATGAGGACGCTATCATCTTACATTTACATTTATTCATTTAGCAGACGCTTAAGCGACTTCCAAGAGAGAGCTTTACAAAGTGCATAGGTCACTGATAATAACAACAAGATAGCCCCAAAAACATTGCGGGTAGCCAACACATGAAGCACATATTGTGAACAACCAAAATAAGTGCCAAAGGGAAGAACCATAGGAGCATGGACTGTGGATGTGAGCCTGTCGAGGCAACGCCTCATGGTATGTCGAGGCAAACGCCTCAGTTGGTACGTCGAGCAAAGCCTCAGTTGGTATGTCGATACAGTGCCTCAGTTGGTATGTCGAGGCAACGCCTCCGTTTATGTTTATGTTTATTAAGGATCCCCATAAGTCTACACCGTAGTGGAGACTATTATTCCTGGGATTCAGGCAGAAAACATTACAATATAAATCATAACATGCAGTACAACATGATCAATGTTGGTGAACAAAAACACAAACTTAGAAAACAACATTTACAGTAAAAATAAAATAACAAACAAAAACAGACTTAAAACATCATTGTTGTCTGTCCTAAAATAATAACCTAATCTACTCTAATTTCATTTCTGATTATTGCTGCCTTAAGTTTCCTTTTGAAATCACATGTATTTCTTGTTAGAGTCAAATATGAGGGGAGCACATTCCAGTATGCAATAGCTCTGTACATTACCGTTTTCTTAAGTGCATTGGTTCTGGGTAGAGGAAGAGTAAAGTGACCACTTAGTGCCTGTCTAGTATTAAAACTGTGTCTCATTTACATGTGATAGCTGTAGAGACAAACTGACGGGTTTCTGTGAGAAATAGACATTATTTAAGAACAGAATAAGGCTGCATGCCAGTCTTTCATCCACCCTCACCCATGACAGCCTGGCATGCATATCCTCCACACTACTCCTGACAGAGCAGTCAAGTGTTAGTCTTGCCGCTCTGTTCGGAGCAAGCTGAAGTTTATTAAGTTCCTGCTTTGATGCACTAGACCAGATAACAGGACAGTAGTCCAGATTTGACAGAACTAGAGATTGTATGAGTAGTCTAATTGTTGTGTTGGTTAGCAGATGAGCACTCCTTCTAATTTTTAATCTGAGTGGACCATGACAGTGTTTCGTCAATAATGACACCCAACAGTTTGACTTCTTTGACCTGCTCCATAGTAGCACCCTTTAAAGAGAGGCTTAATTTCTGATCTGTCCGGAGAGAATATTTAGAACCTATAACCATGCATTTAGTTTTTAAAACATTCAACTTCATCTTATTTTCCAAGATCCATTCATTAACCAGCTTTAACTCTAGTTGAAGCACCTCATTACAGTTTTTCACAATTGTTAACACACAAAAAGCAACACTTTGGCACAATTTTCACAACCTTCACTTCATGTACCAATTGCTCGACCCAATTTGGCACTACTTCACACTCCCTTATCTGCATTAGACTCTGACTTTCCTTGTTTACACACTGATGTCAATTACACATCACCTTGTTGTCAAAACACTACACACAATGTTCAGTTGTTAAACACACTTCTCAAGTAAAGCTCTCAAAGCATCAACCTACAACACACAAATATTCAAATCTTAGGTCTGGTGAGCAATTTGCTGCAGGACTGCAGAATTAAAAGGAAGAGGACAAGGAAGAGGACAAGGAAGAGGAGGGAGAGGATGACAAGGAGGAGGATAAGGAGGAGGAAGAGGAGGATGACAAGAAGGAGGAGGAGGAAGAGGAGAAGAAGAAGGAGGAGGAGGAGAAAGAAGAAAGAGAACGGTGATCTCCAATGAGATTCGGGCCACCATGGTTGACCATGTGCTCAACCATGGTTTGAGCATGAGGGAGGCTGGCCATCATTAGAACCTTTAGAATAGAGAACAGGTATGAATTATATTTGCCTTGTGTACTGAAATACTGCATATCAATAGAATACAGTGTGCTCACTGTATTTGTATTTTGCAGAACTGAAAGAGAACCACACCGTGGAGGAAGAACATGCACTTTCACAGCCGAACAGGAGACTGACATTGTGAAAATGGTTCGTGGATCCTGGCTGACCATGTCACATTCAGAAACATGGGGGAAAGGAATGCCCCAGGAATGCCATGCGGATGAAACAAGTGTACAGGGTCCTATTCGACTGAAACACAGACCACATCAAGGAGTTACGGCAAGAGTTTGTGCTTGTAAGTCCCATACATTCAGCACTGACACGCATGTATTGTACCAGTAATCCAATATTGTTCCTTTTCTACAGTGTCTCACTGTAGTCCACTGCGTTGACCCATCTGTGTCCATACTATAACTTGCATTATTATCATGCTGTCTGTTCCAGCGGATCCAGGAGCATGACACAGCTAATGAGCTATATGAATACATATTCATTGATGAGGTTGGATTCAACCTGGTGAAGAGGAGGCACCGGGGCAGAAATGTCATTGGCCAGCGCGCCATTGTTGAGGTCCCCGGCCAGCGTGATGGGAACATCACTTTGTGTGCTGCAATGGGTTGAGCAGGCCCGTTGACAGTACTGTACTGTTCAGAAATAAAACTTTTTTTGCCGCATATGTGTGCTGTTTTATGTTAGAAAAAATTAGGCCTACACTGAGACATTTTACAAAAGTTGAAATGGCTGATTCCCCAGAGTCATTCGTATGGTGTGTTCCATTTCTAGAATTGTGTTTTCAATTTTGCACTACTGTGTGCTGTGAATGCTTGGTAGTGCATTTTGTGAACAGGTAAGAGATTTGATGGCAAAGAGTCATCTTGCAAAGGAGTGTCAGGTTTAGCATTTTGTGTGTGAGCTTTTCAGTTTTGTGTGTGCAGTTTTGAGAAAGCCGTTATTGTTTTGAGAAACGTGTGTTAACAATTGTGAAAAACTGTAATGTGTTACTGTAATTTATTATGTTCCTTTGATATCACGTTGGAATACTTGAAAGCGGACTAGTTTAATTTGTAAACAACTTGATTTTTTTTTCACACATGATGGACATTATGTCACAATGAGCCTTGCAATTATGATGTCATCTACAACTTGAGCTTTAATTCGAAGTTTCAGAGTTTTCAGTTAGATCATGAAATAGCAGAGTTAGTTTCTCATTACAGATAGCAATAGTTATTTGATTATTTACATTTGAGATCAAAACAATTTATTGGCTTAATGGGTCAGGCCCAAAGTGACCCAGGGGTCTCTAGTGGAGAGTCACTTACAAGATTTCTTCACCTATTCTCCCTTCTGACTTGTTGTGTGTCTATGAAAAGAAAGTCTGCCTCCTCAGCGAAGACAAACGATGATACAGATTATGGTAAGTGTTTAAGGAGCCCTTGGACAACTAGTTGCCGGATAACAAACACAATTCACGATACATCGCTAATTCCATTCTTTTTTGTGTTCAAACTATCAGAAAGTTCCCTCTCAGCTGATGGCGGTAGACACCGTCTGATGAAGGTAGAGAAAGTCACGAAGAAGGCCAAGTCAAACAAACGTAAACTAAAGCCTCTGAAACAGATCTTTGGGCAGTGGAGAAAGAGCCCTCAGTCCCCCACAGGAAAGGACAAAGACTGTACAGTTGAGCAACAAAACCTACTACATCACATCCTATCTCTGGTTACAGTTTATACCTGTGTGATTTAAATAATGCTCCTAAAGGCCTAAACATTTTGACCTTTTCAGTCGAGGCAAAGATCTTCAGACCAGGGCCAAACTCCAGACCACTCACCAAGATCAAGGTTTAATTCTTCAGAGAATGGCCAATGCAGAAGAACCAGCACTGTAAGACAACACAACCTACTAGATTGTATCTCACCATTAATGGATGCTTGTTCATACCAATTCCTTTATCCCCCATCACAATGGAATCGGGAGGACAGTATGGATCGGTCTCCATGTGTGCATCAGGTTGTCACACAGTAATGTGGACTTTAATCCACTAGGGGGCGGTCTGGTCACTGACTGACCCAAGGGTGGAACTACAGTACATCACTGGCGGGGGGACAACATGATTACTGTTTGCTTGTTTCATGCTGGACTGTCATTAAAAACCTCCTCCACCTACTGTCCTCTTCCTCCTCAGGTCATTGAGGAGGAGCTGCTGCTCCCTCTGTTCAGCCCTCTGTCTGGACCACTGGTCCTTTACAGGCCAGTGTGGCTTCCTGTAAGTCTCCTCTGTTTGGGGTTAGCGGTTTGAGAGGGTGCATAGACGTATCACTAAGAACATGGGCAAATAGCAATAGCTAGTTATGTCATCGTAACACACTGATAATATACTCGACACAAATAACGATTTTCCATACAAGTCCTAAGATTCTCTAACTTTTCTCTCTGCCATGAAGGCTCCTTCACCCATGCCGGTTCTCAAACTGACTCATGCTGGGAAGCTGGTACTGAGCATCTTAATATCTCTGGACAATCTGGTAACTATTTCACTCCACATTCCATATTCTTAGTCCATTATTTACTGTCTGGAGATTAAAAATAAATAATAAACTGGTTTAAATCATGAAGTCACCCTCAACCAAGAGGATGTACTTGATTGTCTTAATATCTTCCCTGCCACAGACTTTCTTCATGGCCCCTGTTTGGCCCAAACAGTTTCCCAAAGTGTACCTCACCGTAGCTGGGAAAATGACTTTGGAGGCTTTGACCCTTTCCAGAGGACAGGTAATCTTAGTAACATCGAAATAAACTGAATGAGAAGCCCAAACTATTAGCATCTACACTTATTTGTATGCCACGGCAGTACAATGAAAACCAAAACAGACAGGATTGAAAGGATTGTTTCAAAGGACAGTGTGTTAAATTGCAAGTTAGGGTGACTGTTTGGCTCTTGTTGTGCAGCCTGTCTTGCCTGAGCCGGAGAAGGACGCCTCTTCCCTGAGTGAGGAGAAATCTAAGAGGTTCCACAAGGAGGAACTCTTTGAGGAGGACCTACCCCTCATGGATACTTGGAACGGCTCAGTTTTCACAAACACCAGGCGCAATACCGGACGACTGCAGGTAATTCAGACAACTCTGTCATGTGGACTTCTCTGATTCTGTATTGACCACTACACACACACACACACACACACACAACGGTAACGTGGTAGTGTGGAAACGCACTTAATGAGTCAGCCCTGTCTGCGAGTTACAAGCTCTAATCTCAACCTTGGAACAAAGGATGTCTTTTCGGTCTTGGTATGTTTGGCTTAGCAATTAGGAGACTGAAGTTCAATCCCCAACATGTTGCATTTATATTAAGGGAACCCTCTCTTTACAGACCCTGGAGGAGGTTGAGCAGAAGATCAGTGTAGTCATGGACCAACGGACCCAGCTGTGGTGGAAGAGACAGCTCCACATTGACTTTCTGACCCCTGAGGTGAGAGAATACTGAGGACTGAACAGGCCACCAACCAGAGCATCTGGCTGATCCTACGGTTCCTGGAGGAAACTGAATGTATTCCTGTGTGTCTTTTTCAGGGATTGGTGGCTGTGTCTACCATCAAACAGGAGGTCACAGGGGTGCAGGTCAGTCGAACACCTAATGTTCACAAGCGGACATCAACGCTGCTTCAGTGTTGACAGCTTGACACAGATTTGATATCAGTTAGTAATAAACTGATGAGTTCTGCTTTGTCCTCCCTAGTTACTCGATAGAGAGATGAGTCACGTGACGTCCTACTGCATCAACATAAGAAAGGAGTTCTTGTACTTTGAGGATGGCCAGGTGCACGACACTATCCTTGTCGAAACGTCTTGTTCGGTTGAGAGTCGTCACTGTTTAACGGTGTACTAAACGTCTAAAGATGTTCTGTGTTTCCTAACCACAGGAGGTGGACGTGAAGACCACTTTCGAGGGCTTCGCCGAGGCAGCAGGTGAGACACGGACGGCGAGCTGGTCTCGCTCCAACACAGAGTCCACCTTCAGTGACCCTCCTCCACCTCGCTCTCCTCACGGCTCTCCTCCTCCCCCGGCTCCTTCTCCCCACTTTGACGACACTCCTCAGGTAAAATGTCTTTCCATTTACATGGGCTTGTACCTCTGCCAGTGACTCCACTGGCCACTGAGTGAAAGGTGCCTTGAGATTGAGACAAATGTTGCTTTTGTGTTGCAGGATATTGAGGAGGACATTGTGGAGGAACCAATTGTGGAGGTGCCCCTGATGCAGTAAGTTCTATAGGAATACTGGATGAAAATAGTCCTGCTACTCTCCTGTGTACAGAATGAAACCTAAAGTGCTTCTTCAGTACATCTCACGATATCAATGAGTATTTCATTTTCTTGATACAGAAGCTATTTTGCCTACAAAGGGACCACAGATTTTGAGGGTAAACTGGCTGCCCTCCGCAATACCTTTAAGGTAACGAGAAACAGTATTTGTCATGAGTCTCTACATTTTACTTCATGTAGATACAGTGTCCCGATGGTTCTCCAATATTTTCCAGGATCTGACCAACACCAACAAGTCCCTTAACTACATCAGCCATGCTGGGCGGATGGTTCTTGGTCTACTGGTTCAGCTCAATAACCAGGTAACTACAGAATTCACAATACCGCGAGAGAGAAAGAGAGAGGGCAATGAGTCTTAGTGTTTTGTACTCAATAAGAAGTTTGAGGTGTGAGTTTTATTACGTTTCTGTTTTGAGGATGTGAGGGACTTTCAGCAAGCCTATGACCGCCTGGTCTCCTTCATCAATGAGCCAGGAAACAGACAGGCTATGATGGAGGAAATTAGCCAATCAGGAGTAGGTGTAGCCAGACAGCAGATCAGATTCCAGTCATTCCATAGCAATGAATGAGGTTGTGATGAAGGTTTTTGGTCTTTTTGTCATTTTGTGTCACACTGTTCTTTAAAATATGCACTTGTTTGATTTCAGATCACCCAAATCAATTTCCTTGATTTGTTCTTTGAAATGATCCTGCTCGGCCTTTTGGAGGGCAAGACAGTCCATGCTGCCCCAGTAAGAGACACAAACATAATAGTGTAATCTTATTGGCTGGTCCAACCCACCATTCTGTAGTCCTATTGTTATGTTGACTGTGTCTCATCTCTCATGTCTCTCTACTGCTACTCCAGAGGCCCAATGGATTCCTCCATCTGCTCTTTGGGGTCATTCTGTCCATCAGACCACCAGGACAGAGCTGGAGCCAGAGATCTGAGAACTTTTTATTAAGAATCAAGGTGCAGTCTCTTTCTCTCTGTCTCACACTCTTTCTTTCTCTCCCCTTCACACACTCTACCTGGACAGTGTTCACTGTGTCTTTGTAGATTTACAGTACTAAATGTTTTGGATGTCTCAATGTGTTCTCAGAGCCAGATGCAGTCATGGATGGACGCCATCTTTGATTTTGAGCACCATCTATATGGCTGTCCTGAGATTATGTCTGGAGAAGTCCTTGGGAACCTAGAAATGCAGGTGGAGTTCCTTTTGTCCTCCTTGGACTAGCAAGGTCTCACATTCTACAGCTCCAGAGCAGAACAGACGAGTCTACAGCCAATACCATCGTGGTCTGCATGAAGAAAACATACGCAGAACACTTGATCTGTGCCTTTTTGTGGATGGTATCTATCAAAGTAAAGAACTCAGATCAGACCGATAGAATCTTTCCAAATAGATGGTGTCTTTTAGGTACCTCAGCGATGTCTATGATTGTTTAATACCTGCAACAACAGTGTGTATGGAGGACTCAATTGTTCAATGAAAGATGGCAGATTAAACTATATGTGCAAAAGTGTGGACACCAAAACATTGAGTGCTTTGCTTCATTCTTGGAAAGAGGAAAATGGCCAGATAAGAAAAAAATCAGTTCCCATTCTCATTGTTTTTCATATCACATTGACAGAGAGTATGTTCTGGAAATCCTCAGTCAAAGTGTCCCCTGAACTTTAAAAAAACAAGGATATAGAAACTTGTTGAATACAGTCTTTGATGAAACCCCCAGAACTGTGCAGGTATCATCATCAGATTATTCAGAGATGACAAGCCGTCCTTTTTCAAGGGTTGATGTACATTTTCCAGAAGGGTACAAATATTTTCGGTTTATTATGAAACTATTGCGTGACAAATTACACTATGGTGGGATGCCCCAGTCTGGGTAATTAATGAGTGAAAAACTCACTGCCCCCAACATCCAACATCCCTCTTGTGTTTACTCACTTCTCCATCTTTAGTGGAAGTCACTAAATAAACAGCTTCTAAATGTATATTACACATCTTCCCAGAGCCTGCTGGGATATTATTGCAGAGGCAAATAAAACATGAACTAAACACAGACAAGTCAGCTGTTCTTAAAAAAAGGACAATTTATTTATCTTCCAAAAGATTGAGGCAAACATTCCTATTATGTTGCACGTACAAAATCATCTCGCCTGTGCATAGTATCTTTGATGAATATTGGTCTTCAATACAAAAGCAATCGATTTCGCCCCAAGAATGTAGTTCTGTAGATACCACTCGGCAAGTAATTGCAACGCTGAAACTGCAAATAAATAAAGCGCTCTGGTTCCCCTTAAATAAAAAGAAGCATCAATGCAGTTAATAACATCTTGTTAATCCGTGTAGTGTTTCGCTGACATCGCTTTCACATTTTAGCACATGGAGCACAGTGACCTAGTCTACATACCGTCGCGTAACCTCGATGACGCCTAAAAGGTCACACATGGTCACGCCATAACCGTGACGTTTTGCTTTCACTACCGGTAATATGCCACTGCAGACTTCCACCACCACCGCCTATTTCGGATCTAGAACACATTCATTTGTCTTAACCAAACAATCACACAACCCATTTTTGGGGGGAAAGGCACCCATTGGCAACTAGTTTGACAGACGAGAAGCCAGAGAAGGAAGACTGGTAAGAGTGATGTTCAGGCGTCTTGGCGCTGGTCTGGCCAGCCAGCGGCTGCTGTGACATGCTAGGGACGAAGGGGACACCGAGGTACGGTAGTCATGGCAACCCGAGTAGCATCCATCCCAACAAGAGATAACAGGGACAGCCAGCGTTGTCCAGGACATCCATCAGGGACAGCTAACAGAGTGTCCAGGGAGAGCTAGCAGCATCCAGGGACAGGGAGAAGGGATTTGTCACAGAGGGGCCGAAGCGAGCGGTGGTCCATGGAGATCTGGTGCTCCGAGGGGCCAGGGAAGCTACGGAGAAGCAGGGGTGGAGGGTCAGTAGGTACGCACACTCTCAGAACAGACAGGCCAAAAGGTCAAAGGTCGGCTGGCCCCGTCTGGACAGGCATCAGGGGCTGGTCCAGTTTTCCAGTGTCCAACACTCAGTGGTTTGGTTTGGCACGTTCCCATCAAGGCTTGATCTTCCACAGCTGGGGGAACGGACGAGAAAGAGAGGAAGCAACATCAGCTCAAAGATTCCCTCTCGAAGAACGCTGTATGGTGAATGTTGACGCGCTCTACAGGGAGGTGCTAGGGCCTGTTTCCTGGGGAGCATCGCAACCTAGTTCTAGACTAACTCCTGCATTGGAGGTTGTACATTCGACATGCTCACTAATTGTAGACCAGTGGGGGGGAGGGAAGGGGGAGGAGCTCACCCTGATATTGAAGCCCAGCAGGTCGCTGACCACGGCGGACAGGGCTGACAGGATGACCACCCGGGTGATGTTGTACACCAGGGGGTTCACCGTCAGACCCAGCAGCCGGAAGGGGATGTCCAACTCCTGGGGGGAGGAGGGGAGTAAGGGGAGCGGGGATTGGGGTAGGGGAGGGGTTAGGAGGGTGGGTTGAGGGAGATGGGAATGGAGGGGGAGAGGGCAGACATGATAAAGCACGGAACGTATTGGAATCACAGACATAAAATACATTTAAGAAAATACAAGCTCTTTGGATCTTAAGTTGAATTCTGACTTGTTTTTGACAAAGTGAAAAATGTATGTTAAAGAATTTTTTATAGATTTGCAAACATTTAAAAAAAGCTTGTTTCACGTTATTATTATGGGTATTGTGTGTAGAATGTTGAGGAAAAAAATACATGTAATCCATTTTGGAATACACCTGTAACGTGGAAAAAGTGAAGCGCCTTGAAAACTTTCCGGATGCACTTTAACTATTACACCTACCATGCATCAGTTAATTGAAAATGACACAGTTACAGTAGTTACAGTACTAACTCTGTAACAAATGAGTCAGTCCCTGGTGAAAGATGAAGACCAGTGATACAGGGGATGGGGATACAGTAGCTCAGTGGTAGTGACTGCTACTAAACCATAGGTTGCAGGTTCAAATCCCCCTCTGTACATTGCATGGATAAACCCGTCTGCAAACGGAATACATCTTAATTTTTTAACAAGACGATTGCTGAGGGTTACTTACTTTCATGAGTTTAGTTGCGAGCTTCAGAACATTGTTCACTATGTTCAGTTCTTCTTTCTTGTTGGGTTTCTTTTCCATCTTGAGTTACAGGTTTATCTGGGGGAAGGAGCAGGAAACTAGCTGTGAGTAAGGGAGCGTGTGTGACAGAGTACATGTGTTTACATTTACATTTAGTCATTTAGCAGACGCTCTTATCCAGAGCAACTTACAGTAAGTACAGGGACATTCCCCCGAGGCAAGTAAGGTGAAGTGCCTTGCAACATCATTTTGCACGACAACAACATCATTTTGCACGGCCGGGGAATCGAACCAGCAACCTTCTGATTACTAGCCCGATTCCCTAACCGCTCAGCCACCTGACTCCCAGTTTTTGTTTACTGAGTGTGCATGTGTGAGTGTGTGTGTCTGCATACAGAAGAATGCATCTGTGTGTGTGTGCGTGAGTGACTCAGCGAACGAGTGTTGTGTGGTCACTGTGTGTGTGCACGCGAGTTTGTAAATATGACTGTATGTGTGTGTATGTGTGTGTGTGAGAGAGAGTATGTTTGTAAATATGTGATTGTACATACTTTACGTCGCTGTAGGTGTGTGTAACACTTTTCTTAGCCATATGGGACATTTAATCAATATAAAGATAAACTAGAACCTGGGTTCCCAGCAGCTGAATTGTGAGCTGGCTGAAATATATAAACGCTTACCAATGAAGTGTAAATATGGCAATATCCAGTTACCGGTACTATTATTTTCAAGCCTCCACTAGAGAAACTTTACGATCAGTTTAAATCACCTATGACATTTCTCTAGAAACACATGAATGATGACAAAAGGAAATCATTGAAATACAATGAATATAAATATCAGTCCTCTTAAAGGTAGGCCTACTTCACTACCAAATTTGTAAATGCACCTTTCACTCAAAAATCACTTATGGTACTACCAATCACATCACATTAATATCAGAATATTAAACGTTCTTGTTTTGTTCAAACCATGCACAGAAGAGAACATTACACTATCCTTTGAGTCCTTGCAGAGTGCTCACAGTTCAGTCCCACACCTGTTACCCAAAAGAAAATACCAGAGCACAGGCTTATGTTGGAGCTCGTTCCGTAGGTGCACTTGAAACATGCCATAAATCATAGTAACAAAAATACAATATAAATGTTTACAAAATATTTTTTACATGCTTCACTAACTGTTTCACTCACAGTGTGACAATATACATTCAAATTAAAATACTTAAAATTAAAAAATGTTATACATATTTTATGAATGCTCCATAGCCAGGTCAGCTTCACTGAAATATTACTGTCAGCCTGAGGGTGGCACTGTTGTTTGGTGGAAACGCTAAAACAGCCAATAACTAAAGCATCACATCAGTGTCGTGCAGTCTGGGTAGGCAAGGTAGGCACTGCCAAACGTAAAAATGTTTATTAAATCATTTTATTTAATAAACTTGTATTTATATTTTTACTGTTTAGTCTTGTGATTTATATATACAATATGTGTGTTATTCCAATTGTTTAGATGTTACGATGACAAATGTAGCAGTTGCATAATCTTTATACAACAAAAATTGTAGAATAAACAGCCATTCACTGCGGACGACAAGCGAAAAACTGATACTGTATTCTTCAAAATGTACGTAGAAAAGCACAACTCTGCTGTGCCTTTGCACGTAAATATGTTATGCCAGTAATCACCTACGTTACGTATCAAACATGGACCAATTAAAATCGAGATATTACTGGACATTTGCGCAGCTGACGTCATTACACCAGCTACATTGTAAACGTAATCCCCGCGAAATTCAAGTCAAAATGACAGCAGCGGTGTGTGCCGATATCACAGAGTTGAGGAATTACTCCAAGATCGATTTTATTCAAAAAAAGAGTTAACAGCAAGAGGGAGGTCTACGCCAGACTTAAATGGACTACTGCAGCAAAAGGGACAATTTTTTTTCGATCGTTTCAAACTGACTGGTATGGAATAAAAGATTGGCTATGTGGCTGTGCTAATAGTCAGCGGCTGTAGGCTACTGCTTGTACCGTTTACTGCGTTTACTGTTTTTTACATATAAGCCAGTAACAGTAGTGTGACCAGACGTCCTCTTTTACCCGGACATGTCCTCTTTTTGAGACCTAAAAAATGCGTCCGGCAGGGATTCCAAAATTGTCCGGGATTTTGCCTCGTCGGATATGTGTTTCTCTGGGTCTTTCACAAACTACAAGTTTTGGATTTGAGATTCGAGTTTTTCACAAACTCAAATCTGGTCACCCTACCTAACAGTAAATTAGGTAATCTGGCTTTCATAACTCAGTGCCTAGCCTCTTACTGACATCACCGCACGTCAGTGGATCACATGAGGACGCTATCATCTTACATTTACATTTATTCATTTAGCAGACGCTTAAGCGACTTCCAAGAGAGAGCTTTACAAAGTGCATAGGTCACTGATAATAACAACAAGATAGCCCCAAAAACATTGCGGGTAGCCAACACATGAAGCACATATTGTGAACAACCAAAATAAGTGCCAAAGGGAAGAACCATAGGAGCATGGACTGTGGATGTGAGCCTGTCGAGGCAACGCCTCATGGTATGTCGAGGCAAACGCCTCAGTTGGTACGTCGAGCAAAGCCTCAGTTGGTATGTCGATACAGTGCCTCAGTTGGTATGTCGAGGCAACGCCTCCGTTTATGTTTATGTTTATTAAGGATCCCCATAAGTCTACACCGTAGTGGAGACTATTATTCCTGGGATTCAGGCAGAAAACATTACAATATAAATCATAACATGCAGTACAACATGATCAATGTTGGTGAACAAAAACACAAACTTAGAAAACAACATTTACAGTAAAAATAAAATAACAAACAAAAACAGACTTAAAACATCATTGTTGTCTGTCCTAAAATAATAACCTAATCTACTCTAATTTCATTTCTGATTATTGCTGCCTTAAGTTTCCTTTTGAAATCACATGTATTTCTTGTTAGAGTCAAATATGAGGGGAGCACATTCCAGTATGCAATAGCTCTGTACATTACCGTTTTCTTAAGTGCATTGGTTCTGGGTAGAGGAAGAGTAAAGTGACCACTTAGTGCCTGTCTAGTATTAAAACTGTGTCTCATTTACATGTGATAGCTGTAGAGACAAACTGACGGGTTTCTGTGAGAAATAGACATTATTTAAGAACAGAATAAGGCTGCATGCCAGTCTTTCATCCACCCTCACCCATGACAGCCTGGCATGCATATCCTCCACACTACTCCTGACAGAGCAGTCAAGTGTTAGTCTTGCCGCTCTGTTCGGAGCAAGCTGAAGTTTATTAAGTTCCTGCTTTGATGCACTAGACCAGATAACAGGACAGTAGTCCAGATTTGACAGAACTAGAGATTGTATGAGTAGTCTAATTGTTGTGTTGGTTAGCAGATGAGCACTCCTTCTAATTTTTAATCTGAGTGGACCATGACAGTGTTTCGTCAATAATGACACCCAACAGTTTGACTTCTTTGACCTGCTCCATAGTAGCACCCTTTAAAGAGAGGCTTAATTTCTGATCTGTCCGGAGAGAATATTTAGAACCTATAACCATGCATTTAGTTTTTAAAACATTCAACTTCATCTTATTTTCCAAGATCCATTCATTAACCAGCTTTAACTCTAGTTGAAGCACCTCATTACAGTTTTTCACAATTGTTAACACACAAAAAGCAACACTTTGGCACAATTTTCACAACCTTCACTTCATGTACCAATTGCTCGACCCAATTTGGCACTACTTCACACTCCCTTATCTGCATTAGACTCTGACTTTCCTTGTTTACACACTGATGTCAATTACACATCACCTTGTTGTCAAAACACTACACACAATGTTCAGTTGTTAAACACACTTCTCAAGTAAAGCTCTCAAAGCATCAACCTACAACACACAAATATTCAAATCTTAGGTCTGGTGAGCAATTTGCGATCAGGACTGCAGAATTAAAAGGAAGAGGACAAGGAAGAGGACAAGGAAGAGGAGGGAGAGGATGACAAGGAGGAGGATAAGGAGGAGGAAGAGGAGGATGACAAGAAGGAGGAGGAGGAAGAGGAGAAGAAGAAGGAGGAGGAGGAGAAAGAAGAAAGAGAACGGTGATCTCCAATGAGATTCGGGCCACCATGGTTGACCATGTGCTCAACCATGGTTTGAGCATGAGGGAGGCTGGCCATCATTAGAACCTTTAGAATAGAGAACAGGTATGAATTATATTTGCCTTGTGTACTGAAATACTGCATATCAATAGAATACAGTGTGCTCACTGTATTTGTATTTTGCAGAACTGAAAGAGAACCACACCGTGGAGGAAGAACATGCACTTTCACAGCCGAACAGGAGACTGACATTGTGAAAATGGTTCGTGGATCCTGGCTGACCATGTCACATTCAGAAACATGGGGGAAAGGAATGCCATGCGGATGAAACAAGTGTACAGGGTCCTATTCGACTGAAACACAGACCACATCAAGGAGTTACGGCAAGAGTTTGTGCTTGTAAGTCCCATACATTCAGCACTGACACGCATGTATTGTACCAGTAATCCAATATTGTTCCTTTTCTACAGTGTCTCACTGTAGTCCACTGCATTGACCCATCTGTGTCCATACTATAACTTGCATTATTATCATGCTGTCTGTTCCAGCGGATCCAGGAGCATGACACAGCTAATGAGCTATATGAATACATATTCATTGATGAGGTTGGATTCAACCTGGTGAAGAGGAGGCACCGGGGCAGAAATGTCATTGGCCAGCGCGCCATTGTTGAGGTCCCCGGCCAGCGTGATGGGAACATCACTTTGTGTGCTGCAATGGGTTGAGCAGGCCCGTTGACAGTACTGTACTGTTCAGAAATAAAACTTTTTTTGCCGCATATGTGTGCTGTTTTATGTTAGAAAAAATTAGGCCTACACTGAGACATTTTACAAAAGTTGAAATGGCTGATTCCCCAGAGTCATTCGTATGGTGTGTTCCATTTCTAGAATTGTGTTTTCAATTTTGCACTACTGTGTGCTGTGAATGCTTGGTAGTGCATTTTGTGAACAGGTAAGAGATTTGATGGCAAAGAGTCATCTTGCAAAGGAGTGTCAGGTTTAGCATTTTGTGTGTGAGCTTTTCAGTTTTGTGTGTGCAGTTTTGAGAAAGCCGTTATTGTTTTGAGAAACGTGTGTTAACAATTGTGAAAAACTGTAATGTGTTACTGTAATTTATTATGTTCCTTTGATATCACGTTGGAATACTTGAAAGCGGACTAGTTTAATTTGTAAACAACTTGATTTTTTTTTCACACATGATGGACATTATGTCACAATGAGCCTTGCAATTATGATGTCATCTACAACTTGAGCTTTAATTCGAAGTTTCAGAGTTTTCAGTTAGATCATGAAATAGCAGAGTTAGTTTCTCATTACAGATAGCAATAGTTATTTGATTATTTACATTTGAGATCAAAACAATTTATTGGCTTAATGGGTCAGGCCCAAAGTGACCCAGGGGTCTCTAGTGGAGAGTCACTTGCAAGATTTCTTCACCTATTCTCCCTTCTGACTTGTTGTGTGTCTATGAAAAGAAAGTCTGCCTCCTCAGCGAAGACAAACGATGATACAGATTATGGTAAGTGTTTAAGGAGCCCTTGGACAACTAGTTGCCGGATAACAAACACAATTCACGATACATCGCTAATTCCATTCTTTTTTGTGTTTAAACTATCAGAAAGTTCCCTCTCAGCTGATGGCGGTAGACACCGTCTGATGAAGGTAGAGAAAGTCACGAAGAAGAAGTCAAACAAACGTAAACTAAAGCCTCTGAAACAGATCTTTGGGCAGTGGAGAAAGAGCCCTCAGTCCCCCACAGGAAAGGACAAAGACTGTACAGTTGAGCAACAAAACCTACTACATCACATCTTATCTCTGGTTACAGTTTATACCTGTTTGATTTAAATAATGCTCCTAAAGGCCTAAACATTTTGACCTTTTCAGTCGAGGCAAAGATCTTCAGACCAGGGCCAAACTCCAGACCACTCACCAAGATCAAGGTTTAATTCTTCAGAGAATGGCCAATGCAGAAGAACCAGCACTGTAAGACAACACAACCTACTAGATTGTATCTCACCATTAATGGATGCTTGTTCATAGCAATTCCTTTATCCCCCATCACAATGGAATCGGGAGGACAGTATGGATCGGTCTCCATGTGTGCATCAGGTTGTCACACAGTAATGTGGACTTTAATCCACTAGGGGGCGGTCTGGTCACTGACTGACCCAAGGGTGGAACTACAGTACATCACTGGCGGGGGGACAACATGATTACTGTTTGCTTGTTTCATGCTGGACTGTCATTAAAAACCTCCTCCACCTACTGTCCTCTTCCTCCTCAGGTCATTGAGGAGGAGCTGCTGCTCCCTCTGTTCAGCCCTCTGTCTGGACCACTGGTCCTTTACAGGCCAGTGTGGCTTCCTGTAAGTCTCCTCTGTTTGGGGTTAGCGGTTTGAGAGGGTGCATAGACGTATCACTAAGAACATGGGCAAATAGCAATAGCTAGTTATGTCATCGTAACACACTGATAATATACTCGACACAAATAACGATTTTCCATACAAGTCCTAAGATTCTCTAACTTTTCTCTCTGCCATGAAGGCTCCTTCACCCATGCCGGTTCTCAAACTGACTCATGCTGGGAAGCTGGTACTGAGCATCTTAATATCTCTGGACAATCTGGTAACTATTTCACTCCACATTCCATATTCTTAGTCCATTATTTACTGTCTGGAGATTAAAAATAAATAATAAACTGGTTTAAATCATGAAGTCACCCTCAACCAAGAGGATGTACTTGATTGTCTTAATATCTTCCCTGCCACAGACTTTCTTCATGGCCCCTGTTTGGCCCAAACAGTTTCCCAAAGTGTACCTCACCGTAGCTGGGAAAATGACTTTGGAGGCTTTGACCCTTTCCAGAGGACAGGTAATCTTAGTAACATCGAAATAAACTGAATGAGAAGCCCAAACTATTAGCATCTACACTTATTTGTATGCCACGGCAGTACAATGAAAACCAAAACAGACAGGATTGAAAGGATTGTTTCAAAGGACAGTGTGTTAAATTGCAAGTTAGGGTGACTGTTTGGCTCTTGTTGTGCAGCCTGTCTTGCCTGAGCCGGAGAAGGACGCCTCTTCCCTGAGTGAGGAGAAATCTAAGAGGTTCCACAAGGAGGAACTCTTTGAGGAGGACCTACCCCTCATGGATACTTGGAACGGCTCAGTTTTCACAAACACCAGGCGCAATACCGGACGACTGCAGGTAATTCAGACAACTCTGTCATGTGGACTTCTCTGATTCTGTATTGACCACTACACACACACACACACACACACACAACGGTAACGTGGTAGTGTGGAAACGCACTTAATGAGTCAGCCCTGTCTGCGAGTTACAAGCTCTAATCTCAACCTTGGAACAAAGGATGTCTTTTCGGTCTGTTGGTATGTTTGGCTTAGCAATTAGGAGACTGAAGTTCAATCCCCAACATGTTGCATTTATATTAAGGGAACCCTCTCTTTACAGACCCTGGAGGAGGTTGAGCAGAAGATCAGTGTAGTCATGGACCAACGGACCCAGCTGTGGTGGAAGAGACAGCTCCACATTGACTTTCTGACCCCTGAGGTGAGAGAATACTGAGGACTGAACAGGCCACCAACCAGAGCATCTGGCTGATCCTACGGTTCCTGGAGGAAACTGAATGTATTCCTGTGTGTCTTTTTCAGGGATTGGTGGCTGTGTCTACCATCAAACAGGAGGTCACAGGGGTGCAGGTCAGTCGAACACCTAATGTTCACAAGCGGACATCAACGCTGCTTCAGTGTTGACAGCTTGACACAGATTTGATATCAGTTAGTAATAAACTGATGAGTTCTGCTTTGTCCTCCCTAGTTACTCGATAGAGAGATGAGTCACGTGACGTCCTACTGCATCAACATAAGAAAGGAGTTCTTGTACTTTGAGGATGGCCAGGTGCACGACACTATCCTTGTCGAAACGTCTTGTTCGGTTGAGAGTCGTCACTGTTTAACGGTGTACTAAACGTCTAAAGATGTTCTGTGTTTCCTAACCACAGGAGGTGGACGTGAAGACCACTTTCGAGGGCTTCGCCGAGGCAGCAGGTGAGACACGGACGGCGAGCTGGTCTCGCTCCAACACAGAGTCCACCTTCAGTGACCCTCCTCCACCTCGCTCTCCTCACGGCTCTCCTCCTCCCCCGGCTCCTTCTCCCCACTTTGACGACACTCCTCAGGTAAAATGTCTTTCCATTTACATGGGCTTGTACCTCTGCCAGTGACTCCACTGGCCACTGAGTGAAAGGTGCCTTGAGATTGAGACAAATGTTGCTTTTGTGTTGCAGGATATTGAGGAGGACATTGTGGAGGAACCAATTGTGGAGGTGCCCCTGATGCAGTAAGTTCTATAGGAATACTGGATGAAAATAGTCCTGCTACTCTCCTGTGTACAGAATGAAACCTAAAGTGCTTCTTCAGTACATCTCACGATATCAATGAGTATTTCATTTTCTTGATACAGAAGCTATTTTGCCTACAAAGGGACCACAGATTTTGAGGGTAAACTGGCTGCCCTCCGCAATACCTTTAAGGTAACGAGAAACAGTATTTGTCATGAGTCTCTACATTTTACTTCATGTAGATACAGTGTCCCGATGGTTCTCCAATATTTTCCAGGATCTGACCAACACCAACAAGTCCCTTAACTACATCAGCCATGCTGGGCGGATGGTTCTTGGTCTACTTGTTCAGCTCAATAACCAGGTAACTACAGAATTCACAATACCGCGAGAGAAAGAGAGAGGGCAATGAGTCTTAGTGTTTTGTACTCAATAAGAAGTTTGAGGTGTGAGTTTTATTACGTTTCTGTTTTGAGGATGTGAGGGACTTTCAGCAAGCCTATGACCGCCTGGTCTCCTTCATCAATGAGCCAGGAAACAGACAGGCTATGATGGAGGAAATTAGCCAATCAGGAGTAGGTGTAGCCAGACAGCAGATCAGATTCCAGTCATTCCATAGCAATGAATGAGGTTGTGATGAAGGTTTTTGGTCTTTTTGTCATTTTGTGTCACACTGTTCTTTAAAATATGCACTTGTTTGATTTCAGATCACCCAAATCAATTTCCTTGATTTGTTCTTTGAAATGATCCTGCTCGGCCTTTTGGAGGGCAAGACAGTCCATGCTGCCCCAGTAAGAGACACAAACATAATAGTGTAATCTTATTGGCTGGTCCAACCCACCATTCTGTAGTCCTATTGTTATGTTGACTGTGTCTCATCTCTCATGTCTCTCTACTGCTACTCCAGAGGCCCAATGGATTCCTCCATCTGCTCTTTGGGGTCATTCTGTCCATCAGACCACCAGGACAGAGCTGGAGCCAGAGATCTGAGAACTTTTTATTAAGAATCAAGGTGCAGTCTCTTTCTCTCTGTCTCACACTCTTTCTTTCTCTCCCCTTCACACACTCTACCTGGACAGTGTTCACTGTGTCTTTGTAGATTTACAGTACTAAATGTTTTGGATGTCTCAATGTGTTCTCAGAGCCAGATGCAGTCATGGATGGACGCCATCTTTGATTTTGAGCACCATCTATATGGCTGTCCTGAGATTATGTCTGGAGAAGTCCTTGGGAACCTAGAAATGCAGGTGGAGTTCCTTTTGTCCTCCTTGGACTAGCAAGGTCTCACATTCTACAGCTCCAGAGCAGAATAGACGAGTCTACAGCCAATACCATCGTGGTCTGCATGAAGAAAACATACGCAGAACACTTGATCTGTGCCTTTTTGTGGATGGTATCTATCAAAGTAAAGAACTCAGATCAGACCGATAGAATCTTTCCAAATAGATGGTGTCTTTTAGGTACCTCAGCGATGTCTATGATTGTTTAATACCTGCAACAACAGTGTGTATGGAGGACTCAATTGTTCAATGAAAGATGGCAGATTAAACTATATGTGCAAAAGTGTGGACACCAAAACATTGAGTGCTTTGCTTCATTCTTGGAAAGAGGAAAATGGCCAGATAAGAAAAAAATCAGTTCCCATTCTCATTGTTTTTCATATCACATTGACAGAGAGTATGTTCTGGAAATCCTCAGTCAAAGTGTCCCCTGAACTTTAAAAAAACAAGGATATAGAAACTTGTTGAATACAGTCTTTGATGAAACCCCCAGAACTGTGCAGGTATCATCATCAGATTATTCAGAGATGACAAGCCGTCCTTTTTCAAGGGTTGATGTACATTTTCCAGAAGGGTACAAATATTTTCGGTTTATTATGAAACTATTGCGTGACAAATTACACTATGGTGGGATGCCCCAGTCTGGGTAATTAATGAGTGAAAAACTCACTGCCCCCAACATCCAACATCCCTCTTGTGTTTACTCACTTCTCCATCTTTAGTGGAAGTCACTAAATAAACAGCTTCTAAATGTATATTACACATCTTCCCAGAGCCTGCTGGGATATTATTGCAGAGGCAAATAAAACATGAACTAAACACAGACAAGTCAGCTGTTCTTAAAAAAAGGACAATTTATTTATCTTCCAAAAGATTGAGGCAAACATTCCTATTATGTTGCACGTACAAAATCATCTCGCCTGTGCATAGTATCTTTGATGAATATTGGTCTTCAATACAAAAGCAATCGATTTCGCCCCAAGAATGTAGTTCTGTAGATACCACTCGGCAAGTAATTGCAACGCTGAAACTGCAAATAAATAAAGCGCTCTGGTTCCCCTTAAATAAAAAGAAGCATCAATGCAGTTAATAGCATCTTGTTAATCCGTGTAGTGTTTCGCTGAAATCGCTTTCACATTTTAGCACATGGAGCACAGTGACCTAGTCTACATACCGTCGCGTAACCTCGATGACGCCTAAAAGGTCACACATGGTCACGCCATAACCGTGACGTTTTGCTTTCACTACCAGTAATATGCCACTGCAGAATTCCACCACCACTGCCTATTTCGGATCTAGAACACATTCATTTGTCTTAACCAAACAATCACACAACCCATTTTTTGGGGGAAAGGCACCCATTGGCAACTAGTTTGACAGACGAGAAGCCAGAGAAGGAAGACTGGTAAGAGTGATGTTCAGGCGTCTTGGCGCTGGTCTGGCCAGCCAGCGGCTGCTGTGACATGCTAGGGACGAAGGGGACACCGAGGTACGGTAGTCATGGCAACCCGAGTAGCATCCATCCCAACAAGAGATAACAGGGACAGCCAGCGTTGTCCAGGACATCCATCAGGGACAGCTAACAGAGTGTCCAGGGAGAGCTAGCAGCATCCAGGGACAGGGAGAAGGGATTTGTCACAGAGGGGCCGAAGCGAGCGGTGGTCCAGGGAGATCTGGTGCTCCGAGGGGCCAGGGAAGCTACGGAGAAGCAGGGGTGGAGGGTCAGTAGGTACGCACACTCTCAGAACAGACAGGCCAAAAGGTCAAAGGTCGGCTGGCCCCGTCTGGACAGGCATCAGGGGCTGGTCCAGTTTTCCAGTGTCCAACACTCAGTGGTTTGGTTTGGCACGTTCCCATCAAGGCTTGATCTTCCACAGCTGGGGGAACGGACGAGAAAGAGAGGAAGCGACATCAGCTCAAAGATTCCCTCTCGAAGAACGCTGTATGGTGAATGTTGACGCGCTCTACAGGGAGGTGCTAGGGCCTGTTTCCTGGGGAGCATCGCAACCTAGTTCTAGACTAACTCCTGCATTGGAGGTTGTACATTCGACATGCTCACTAATTGTAGACCAGTGGGGGGGGAGGGAAGGGGGAGGAGCTCACCCTGATATTGAAGCCCAGCAGGTCGCTGACCACGGCGGACAGGGCTGACAGGATGACCACCCGGGTGATGTTGTACACCAGGGGGTTCACCGTCAGACCCAGCAGCCGGAAGGGGATGTCCAACTCCTGGGGGGAGGAGGGGAGTAAGGGGAGCGGGGATTGGGGTAGGGGAGGGGTTAGGAGGGTGGGTTGAGGGAGATGGGAATGGAGGGGGAGAGGGCAGACATGATAAAGCACGGAACGTATTGGAATCACAGACATAAAATACATTTAAGAAAATACAAGCTCTTTGGATCTTAAGTTGAATTCTGATTTGTTTTTGACAAAGTGAAAAAAGTATGTTAATTTTGTTTTTATAGATTTGCAAACATTTAAAAAAAGCTTGTTTCACGTTATTATTATGGGTATTGTGTGTAGAATTTTGAGGAAAAAAATACATGTAATCCATTTTGGAATACACCTGTAACGTGGAAAAAGTGAAGCGCCTTGAAAACTTTCCGGATGCACTTTAACTATTACACCTACCATGCATCAGTTAATTGAAAATGACACAGTTACAGTAGTTACAGTACTAACTTTGTAACAAATGAGTCAGTCCCTGGTGAAAGATGAAGACCAGTGATACAGGGGATGGGGATACAGTAGCTCAGTGGTAGTGACTGCTACTAAACCATAGGTTGCAGGTTCAAATCCCCCTCTGTACATTGCATGGATAAACCCGTCTGCAAACGGAATACATCTTAATTTTTTAACAAGACGATTGCTGAGGGTTACTTACTTTCATGAGTTTAGTTGCGAGCTTCAGAACATTGTTCACTATGTTCAGTTCTTCTTTCTTGTTGGGTTTCTTTTCCATCTTGAGATACAGGTTTATCTGGGGGAAGGAGCAGGAAACTAGCTGTGAGTAAGGGAGCGTGTGTGACAGAGTACATGTGTTTACATTTACATTTAGTCATTTAGCAGACGCTCTTATCCAGAGCGACTTACAGTAAGTACAGGGACATTCCCCCGAGGCAAGTAAGGTGAAGTGCCTTGCCCAAGGACACAACATCATTTAGCACGGCCGGGGAATCGAACCAGCAACCTTCTGATTACTAGCCCGATTCCCTAACCGCTCAGCCACCTGACTCCCAGTTTTTGTTTACTGAGTGTGCATGTGTGAGTGTGTGTGTCTGCATACAGAAGAATGCATCTGTGTGTGTGCGTGAGTGACTCAGCGAACGAGTGTTGTCACTGTGTGTGTGCACGCGAGTTTGTAAATATGACCGTATGTGTGTGTGTGTGTGTGTGTGTGTGTGAGAGAGAGAATATTTGTAAATATGTGAGTGTACATACTTTATATGTGTGTGTGTGTGTGAGAGAGAGAGAATGTTTGTAAATATGTGATTGTACATACTTTATATGTGTGTGTGTGTGTGTGTGTGTGTGTGTGTGTGTGTGTGAGAGAGAGAATGTTTGTAAATATGTGAGTGTACATACTTTATATATGTGTGTGTGAGAGAGAGAGCCTCACCTGCTCGGTAAGCAGCACCGAGGCGTTGCTGTATTTGCAGTTGGTCTCGGTGCCCAGCGTGGCCAGACGCAGCAGGAACAGGAACAGGGAGGAGCACCACAACATCAGCTCCCAGTTGGTCAGAGAGTCCAGGAATGTGTGGTGACTGTGCAGGAGCTGAGGGAGGGCAGACAGACAGGCAGACAAGGATGCAGACAGACAGACAGGAAGGCAGACAGAAAGACAAACAGACAGGCAGATAGACAGACAACCATTTATGAAAAGGAACATGAATAAATAACAGAGCCTATTGAGGGAGATTTACAGAAAATCTACTCAATCCCTGAATGTTATTAAACCTACTGCACATACAGCCCACAGGGCCAGAGCACGACCCCCGCCACAACGAGGGTCAATCAGTGGCGGTCCTAGCACATTTGGCTCCCCGGGCAAGGGGAAAGGTTTACCCCCACCACCACCACAACACGGACATATGACGTGTCGCGGTTGGCGCCCTCTGCTGGTAGTGTGTTTGAATCTCAAGGATAGCTGGAGGGTTCATTTAATTTGATGCACTTGGGAAATTGCCGCCCCCCTTTTAATGCCGCCCCGGGCGGCTGCCCGGTTCGCCCGTGCCAAAAAAAGCCACTGGGGTCAATATATGATATGTTCAACCTGGCGCCAACCAAAACTGAAACCCATCCTCAAGACTGGATGAAGCATAACAAGGTAATGCTCAGCAGCTAAATATATTACTTGTCCTAATCAACCCTTTTAATAACTCTTCAGCACAGTAAACCAACCTGAGCACAGATGATGAAGGCAATGGAGAGAGCCAGGAGGAAGATGGACGACACAATGACATCGACCGAACGCTGGGGCCCTCGCCTCTGTAGAGGACAGGAAGTGAGGACGGGAAGTGAGGACGGTTTGAGGATTTTTAGCAGTATCTTTAAGCAGCGGTCTACAACCCTACTCCTTGGAGGTCCACTCTCCTGTATGTTCTAGATGTTTCCCTGCCCCAACACAGCCGATTCAAGTGAATGGTTTGTCGTCAGGCTTCTGCAGAGCTTCGACGACCCATTCGTTTAAGTCAGGTGTGTTGGAGCACGGAAACATCTAGAACATAGAAACATCTAGAACAAGCAGGAGAGTGGGCCCTAAGGACCAGGGCTTGAAGACCACTGCTGTAGTAGAGTGCAGAAGGCTGCATGCAGACCTTGAGGAACGAGCGGAGAGACAGCCACATCTTGATGTTCTGCACCTTCTTCAGACGGAAGTGAGGGATTTCCGACTTCTTGGCTTTCCGCGCGGACGTGAGGTGGCTGAACAGCTTGGCGAACAGGAGCCGCTGTCAGAAGGGAACCGGGTGAGGTTTACGAGTCGAAACAGCCATTCATTCAACGCTCTCTCGGAGCAGCTCTCCATGAACATCACAGGGGTGACCATCACTGCAGGTCAGAGGAGACGGCTCTACTTTGCTCCACTTGTGCAGTGTGTCACTTTTAATGACTTGCCTTCAAGGGGAAAGAAGGAACTTCTCGTTTTTCTTATCTATATATCTTTCTATCCATCCGTCCGTCCATCCATCCATCCTTCCATGCATCCGAAAAAGATCTGTCAGTCTATCTATCCATCCTTCCATGCATCCGAAAAAGATCTGTCAGTCTATCTATCCATCCTTCTATCTATCTATCTATCTATCTATCCATCCATCCGTCCGTCCGTCCATCCATCCATCCATCCTTCCATGCATCCGAAAAAGATCTATAAGTCTATCTATCCATCCTTCTATCTATCTATCTATCTATCTATCTATCTGACTATCTGACTATGTGTCTAATTACCTATCAGAAAACAGATTGCTTTATCGATCAAAAGAAAGATCCATCCACCTGTTTGTAGGTCCTCTCCGCCACGCACATCATGAAGAAGAAGAGTCCGGTGAGGCAGAACCTCTCCACGGTGGAGATGAGGAAGAAGGCGTAGGCCTGGGCGTCGGGCGGGCCCAGGGCCATCTGGGCCAGCTGGCCCAGGCTCAGGGAGCCCAGCTGGGACAGCTCCAGCTGCTGGGACAGGCGGAAGCCGTACGGCAGCAGGGCCAGCGTGGCCGTCACCAGGCCGCCCAGCATCAGGTAGCCCATGCCCTGCTCCACCAGCTTCACCTGGAAGGGGGGGGGGGAGAGGAGAGGAGGAGTAGAAGGAGGGGAGGAAAGGAGGCGGGAGGAGGACAAGGAAAGGAATAGAAGAAGAGGGAGGGAGGGGGTGAAAGGAGGAGGAGGGGGAAGAGGTGGAGTAGAAACGAGGAAAAGAGGGAGGGGGGGAGGATTAGAAGAACGCGTGGGGGGAGAAAGGTGGGTGAGGAGAGGTGAGGAGAAGGGTAGGGAGGCCAAGAGAAGAGGAGGAGGAGGCGGCGGAGAAAGAAGAGCTTGTCACTTTGCTCATTCTTTGTCTAAGGATCAACAAGCACCAGCATGTGTGTTCCTGGGTGAGTGGACACAGTATGAGTCTGCTCGTGTTCCTAAATAGGTGTGTGCTCCAGACAGCGTGTATGTGTGTTCTTCGTGTGAGGGTGACGCTATCCGCGTTTTCCTGTGTGTGGCTGCCTGCTTCTGTGTGTGACTGTGTTTGTGTGTGCTCCTGTGTGCGCGTGTATACCGGTGTGTGTGGGTGCGTGTTCATGTGTGTGGGTGCGTGTTCATGTGTGTGTGTGTGTGTGTGTGGGTGCGTGTTCCTGCATGTGTGTCATGAAGGGTTAGCGTACCCGTGTCAGAATGATGCCACTGATCTCCAGAACGGACATGTCCGCCTTCTTGCAGTCCCCCTGCTCCCAGATGATGGCACTCACACGGTCCCTAGACGGGTGGCACGCCTGGAGCCACGACAAATGACCCTGCACACACACACACACACACACACACACACACACAATGGCATCCACACACACTTACTTTAGTCTCTCTTCACATCCACTGCAACTACAGTGTGTCCTGGGTCCAAGTCCATGGCTACTACTACATTTTCTAACGTAAAATATTTAGTAAGCAAGATGTTAAAAGATTTTGAATGGCCCAAATACATGGCATGTCTAATGCAGTACAGCGAATATATTAAGGTGTCCGGCTACATCTGGTAGCATTTTTCAGTATACCAGCCAGCATGCTTTTCTCATTATTCTGACCCACAACCCTTTGCAGTAGTGGTGTGAAATTCAACGGTTCAATAGCGGACTGATCCAAACTCGTCCTCGCCAGTCCAAGGCGTGGTTATATGAGTAAGTAGTATCTTAATTGGATGCAACAGTACGAACTATGTACGGGGAAACTGTGGAAACGGCTAAAAACTCAAAGTAAAAAGAATGTGATTGGGGACATAGTCCAGTGTCTGCACTGAAACTCTGCAGTGACCCTGTGACCCGACCCCGACCTACTGACCTGCTGCAGTTTCTCGTCGTCGCTGCTGACCGTAGCGGTGGGGGGGGCGTTGACCCCGGCGCGGTACCGCCAGGCCTCCCCCTCGGTGTCGCTGCTGCCCGTGGAGGCGGAGTCGGGGCCCTGCAGAAGCTCCTCCCACATGGTGTCGTCGGTGTCGGAGGCGGGCCGTTCGGCGTGGTCAAGTCGGAGGCGCTCGGCGCCGCGAGCTTTCTTGCCGTCCATGGAGGAGGCGGGGCTAGCCGGCCGGGCACACTCCGCCTAGGGGGGGGGGGAGGGCACTGGTCACCACAGGGCTGGTTCTCAAACTGGGAGGGGGGGGCGCATGGGACAGAAGACTATTGCTACAGAAAGAGGATTTAATTATAGTGTGTGTGTGTGTGGGGGGGTGAGGGTAGGGGTGAGTGAGTAACCCTGCGTGTCCACTACAGCGGAGCGGGCGGCACGTCGGCGTCCAATTCATTTTCAATGAAACCGGGCGTCGACGCTCCCACAATGCCCTACGCGAGCGTAGTTTCATTGAAAATGAATTGGAAGCCGATGCGCCGCCCGCTCCGCTGTAGTGGACACGCAGCCTGAGCTTTTTCTATTTTCAAAGAGGGTGAGAGGGAGGGCAGAGTGAAACTGGTTCAGAACTGGTCCAGCTGTAACGTGCTCTCTGATTGGCTGGTTGGAGTAGCTGTGGACAGAGGGTTACCTGGGGGCCTGGGGTCTGGGACAGGAGCTGGAGGTGTCTCTTCCTGAGGTAGGCAGTGACAGTTTTCCTTCCTGCGTGTCTCTCCTGAGGGGCTGGCGGGGGC
Source organism: Osmerus mordax (assembly GCF_038355195.1). Classification (NCBI taxonomy): domain Eukaryota; kingdom Metazoa; phylum Chordata; class Actinopteri; order Osmeriformes; family Osmeridae; genus Osmerus; species Osmerus mordax. The sequence goes on along the minus strand of NC_090050.1, from coordinate 9,242,026 downwards.
ACGCTAGCTCCGTCCTCCTCTTCCTCACTGGACAGTTCGTCAGACGCCCCGAACCCTGATCTCTGATTGGTCTGCAGCATTAGAACCAGGAAGATATGAGAACCGACAGGGGCTTATGTTTGAATGGCTGAAGGTTTTCAGCAGGTGTGCGCCTGGGAGAGCCTAGAGCCTCTTCTCTCTTCTCTCCCATCCCCTTCCCATCCCCTCCCCCTCCCCCAGTCTTATCCTCCCCTCTCTTCCTCCTCCGCCAGTCTTACCCTGCTCTCCTCAGATCTGTAGAGTCTCTGGTTGTCGTGCAGCTCGGTGTCTTCGTTGCTCCCTGGCTCCTCTGTCCGCTTCACCCCCCGCCCCTTCCTGGGTCTGAACCAAGGACAGAAACACGCACGAGTAAAACAGTGTTTTATATATTGTGTGTGTTACAGAGTTCCGTGTGTGTGTGTGCGTGTCAGTGTGCCCCCACTTTCTCCTGCATGTGTGTGTGTGCATGTGCGACAGTGTGACCGCACCTCCTCCTAATGTGTGTGTGTGTATGTGTGTGTTTGTGCCCCACCTCCTCCTACGCGTGGGGCTGGCAGAGCTGCTGGTCACAGGGCTGATGAAGGGGCTGCGGCTGGTCTCCGTGGAGACGATCTGACAGTGCACGGTGCCCAGCAGCAGCATCAGACACATGGGCCCAAACAGCTCACTGGGGCTGGCCGCAGGAACCTCCACATACATGAGGAGCGCTGCCACTGTGGACGACACCGATCACCATTACAGGACACAGACATATAAGCGCTGCGGGTTAGGATTAGGGCTTGGACAGGTGTAGCACAGTGGTAGAGCATTTGACTGCACAACAAGATGTCCCCGGGTTCAAATCCAACCCCCATACGTCACTTGGATAAAAAAAATATCTGCTTTATTGTTGAAGTTAGAGCTTCATTTAGCCTTTGGTTCAAGAGACAACCCAGGACTCCTCATGAGCCAAGTATTGCGAGAAAGAAGCAGGGGAATGTGGAAGAGAAGAGATCAAACTAAGTGAGCACAGCAACCTGAATGAACGGTCTCTCTCTAAGGCCCAGCTTTTCTAGGCTGTTATACGTTTGCTGTCAGTCGTTGTAAAAAGAAGTCTCTCCATAATAGGATTCCACAGGGCCTCATTTGCATACAAAGATTTTAAACCCCATACAAAGATTTTAAAACCTCACTTGCCGTTTTAAACCTAATTCATGCATAGTTCATCCCTCATCGGCACACCTGGGGGCTACTGAGTAGACATACTGTCGTAGCTGCTGTATAATCTGGCTTGATATGCATGCATGATCAAATCAAAATGTAATATATGTATGTGGTTTGTGAAAAGCCTCAAAAGAAAATACATTTCAGTGACCACCATACATGGGCATACCACCACAATCCTATATGTGTCAAGAGAAACTGAATTTGGATAATTGGAATTTGAATTGTTCAACTTGAATAACTGCATTAAATGACTGAATGTGAATCCCATTAATTGAATTTGTATCGTTTAACTTGAATTATTGTGTCTAAAAATGAATCCGAATAGCATCATTTGAAATGGAATTTTCCAGTTTGGAAGTGAATTCCAATACACTTGAAACTCAAAATAAAATTGTGAAATTGAATTAATTTTCTCTTGAACAGTCTTGAAAGTCGCTCTGGATAAGAGCGTCTGCTAAACGACTAAATGTAATGTAAATGAATTCTCACAGAAAAGTCAACGCACCTACATACTTCCACATTCCGTTCTCACAATTCAAATTCAGTTCCCGTAACACAAATTCAGTTCCTGCAACTGAGGGGTGAGGGGTGGGGGACAACATGGGATCGGACTAGTAATAGTCATATTAATAGTAAGTGGTATGGCAGTAGGCTAAGCAGTAGAGGAGTGTCCGGCACCTTGCAGGAGGTAGAGCAGCAGGATGCAGAGGGAGATCCTCTGGGAGGTGACCTGGATCCACCAGTGGAAGAAGAAGGGGAACAGAAGCACCCTGACCAGACCTTTACGGGTCAGTGCTGTCCATGGACTCTCTGGCTTAGTCTTGCTGAATGTTGAGCCTGGGACCAGCGAGAGCAACGGTGTTTGTATGTAGCGCACATACTTGAACACAAAGGTTACCGTATAATCCCCCTGATACGATTCTAAAGGCCTTAGCTGTAGGAGCTATGTACGTTTACTGTAAGTAGACAAATACTGGAGAGATCTTGAAAGATAACTTACCTCTTACTAGGTCAACATCAATTAGGTCCGGCTTGATGTGTCCAGTCTTCTTTGGCTTGCTGCCAATTCCCTGAAAGAAAAGTGAAGATTTTCTCAGGATCGGTGACAATTCTTTATGTAGCCTAGAAGTTGTATACTGAAGTGATGTGCAATAGGATGTCTTACATTTAACTCCGTTTGTTCAAGGGATTTCTCCCAAATCTGCTGGTCATATGCTCCAATCTGTTGACACATGGCCATACCTCAGTTAACTGAAGTTTCCACTCACAGTGGTATTCTAGATCAACACGACCATCCCAACTCGTACAACGAGTCCAACAGGTCCTACCTTTTCTTGATACCAGGCTATTCTCGCCATTGCGACTTTTTGCTGAAATTGACTCTATGTCGGATCATTTCACAGAGGACACCGGGATAGATAGAATCTGGCAAAAACACAGACTTCTTTGTCACTAAACAACCACACAATGATCCTGTGACAGAGAAAACAGAGCTGACCAAACAGTAATGACATCTGCTAGGCTAGTTAGCCATCTACTTACTAGCTAAGTACTGTAGTTAGCATGAAAGCTATGGCCATTATCTGCAGTTACGTTGATAAACTAATTTAGCCCAAATGACAGCTAAATCGCTAACACAGTCGTTCAAATGTTAATTTCGGTCTCACACGTTACATATATTACAACTCCAAAGTTTACAGTACTTCCTAGTGTTGCTAGCTTACGTCATTGCTAAGAGGGTTGTCTAACTGCATTCACGTGAAAACCTGAGATCAGTTCACATTCCAGTGACAGTGAATTATTAATAAATATTTAGCTCTAGCTGGCAAAGTAAAATCAATCAAGGTTCAGCGGTACAGTAGCCTAAGTAAGTGTAGCACTACTACGATGGCTAGCCAGTTATCATGCGTAAATTAATGCTACATAGACTATTGCTTTCAGGCTCTCGGAGTCGGGAAATAACAGGTTTCGTCAATTAAAATATTGAGAATGAATTTAAAGTTTACCCATTGGCCGTAGGAGATGTACATCTTAATTGTCTCATTTACGAAATTAAAGTGGTGCGCCTTTGCTACACTCGCACTTCCCTCTTCCGGGTTCTGCAGCTTCTGTTTTAGTAACAAATCTCGTAACTCAGATGTTCAATTCAGAAATGGGTTGGTCGATGGGTCCGTGTACCTGGTGGTGGCCATTCGTTTTTCTATTTAGCAACCCGTGTTGACAAACGCAAAATAGAGCCGTAATATCGTTTCGTCACATTAGGAAGTCAAACCCACATTTAAGTATAACGGCTTGTTTTTGGTAGTTACGTTTATTTTGGAATGATGAAATAACCATATAACATCAATGGTATAACGAGCGATTTACTCGTTTGATCGTCCGTACATTGCATGCTGGCACAGGTTAAAAAGAGAGAGAGAGGTGGGGAGAGATGTGCAATGACTGGAGGTGTGATTACTTCTGAACACCAGAGGGCAGCAATGACTAGCTTTTTTTATATATATATACCTATAGCCAATAGGACTACTTACATTTTACATTTACATTTAGTCATTTAGCAGACGCTCTTCTTGACGACACAGCAGGTTCTTTCCTAGAAGACACACACACGCTAGTGTGTATTAATGAAAATAGTCTGTACTGTATTGTTTAGTCAAAAAAGTGGTTTGACAAGCTTGAAACCTAGTTGCATATTGGGTCAGCAGACCCAGGGTTTAAACCTCCTCTGGGCTTTTCTAAAGCAGAGGGATTAAAAGTAGGCTATTAGTTGTGTGTCTGTACACTGCAAGGTAGCCCACATTTGACATCAACTTGCTCACTATGATTGCTTCAATGCCTTTCATGAAAGCATACAACAGAGCTGAAAGCGATAATTTAGGTGGGGCGAGAGAGGGTGGAGGAAGTTTCTAATGTATATTAAAGAAACTTGGGTTCATCAAATATTATTTATTAACTAAGTAGCAACTAGCAAACTCGGTCGACATGTAGGCCTACATCCAGCGTGGTGTGTGTGTCTCCTATTAAAGAACCTGCTGTGTAGTCCAGATAATAAAGTATAGGTAAAAAAGCTAGTCGTTGCTGCCCTCAGGCGTTCGGAAATAACACCTCCAATCATTACACGTCTCTCCCCCTCTATCTCTTTTTTTCACCTGTTCAGGCAGCATAATGGACGATCAAACAAACGAGTAGCCTATATGGCTCGTTATACCATTTGTGTTATATGGTTATTCCATTATTCCGAAATAAAACAAAACAATGGAAACCAAGCATTTTGGTCACGAAATGGACAAAACGATATTTTTCAGATTTTGCACCAGCATAAATTATATGGAATAATCAAACCAACGATTACTGTCTCGTTATACCATTTGTGTGATATGGTTATCACAGTAGCCTATAAAAAAACACAACGAAACAACAAAAAACAAGCCGTAATACTTACATGTGGGCTTCAATTCCTAAATTGACGAAACGATATGACTGTATTTTACGTTTGTCAACTCGGGTTGCAAAATTGAAAAACAAATGGCCACCAAGAACACGGACCAACTACCTGTATATAACATAAAAACTTACTTTTTATTGTCATTTATTTTCACACACCAATGTATTTTTACTAAGGCCTAATTTCCATTCAGAATGTCACAAAACGACTTCTACTCATTCAACTCATATAACAAGAAGCATGAGCGGCGCTAGGGAGGGGCTAGCAGGTGCTTCAGCATCCCCGAGAAAGACCAAAGCACCCAGATAGACCGACCGACCACACCCCCTAAAATATTGCTCATTTAGTAATAGTATTCAGGCCCGGAGTGGCCATCGGGAGAATTGGGAAAATTCCCGGTGGGCCGCTCTGCCCGCTCATAAATTGGGCCAGCAGATCGCCTGCTTTCTCTTTGTTTTTTTCACACACCGAATACAACGATGTGTTAAGTTTGTTAAGTTACTGTGTGACTGATAGGCTACACTAGGTTCTAATCTAAATAAGCGCATGATCAGACCGTGCATTAAAAAGTTGTCGCGCATGCTCTCTTTCTCAAACACAAGTGCGTGTACAGGTTGTTTTCATGGAGACAACCCTAAACCATCATTTATTGTTGTGGAGGGAGTTAGCATGATTAAGCTGATACGAAAATAATAAAATGGATGGGGGGAAAAGATGCCAGGAGGAACTGAAAAAGCCAGGTAAAAAAAGAAAGATGTGTCACTTCATAAATCTAGGTTCCTGCAAGGGTGGGAAAAATATGTTTTCTCAAAAGCACTGAATCTTTCAGGTAAAAATGTGGGTTGTAATTTCCGGAAAATATAACAATGAGTCCAACGTAATGTTTATATAACATAAAGCTCTAAAAACGATTTTGAACTGAAATTTATGCAAAAAATCTCGCTATGCGCGCTCGCATTAATGTGAAGTTCTGATTGCAGCTCACATAAAAACCTTGACTAGGTCCTAGGTTCGGGTTAGCCCCCAATGTTCAATGTATGGCTCGTATGTCAGTCATCCTGGTGGGGATGGGCTGGTTTTGGCCATTACACTCCCGGGGATGATAATGGGTCCTCTGGCCCTGATAGATTTATATAATATATCGCAGCTCCCCTTGTCAATGATCTAGCACACCCTCAGTACCTGCATTAAAAATTATCTGGCGCCGCCCCTGACAAGAAGACATGAACAGATTAATACCCAAATGACAACGACCTGTTAGACACTTTAAACCTTGTCATTAGATTCTTGAGTGTCCACTGACTGTTGCTCTTGGTCCGATGCAGCGCACATGATCCTACTTTTCACCTTCTTATTGGAGGAGATAATGAAGTAAGGACTGAGGAAGGCATAGCTGGAGGAGAAGAATATCTTCATGTCCGCCACATCCGGAGACACCTTGGCCACGGTCAGCATGTAGATCCAGATCACATTGTCTATGCCGAAGAACACGACGTACAGGACCACTAGGGTGATAACCATCTTTGCCGCCCTGGACTCCATCCCTCCCCCCTGGGCTCTCCGGATGTTCCGCACCTTGCGGCTGTGCCGGTGGAGCACCAGGAGGATGTAGCTGCTGGACCACAACATCAGCCCCACGAAGGCAAAGTCGCGCACCGTGAGGCTGGCGCCGTTAATCACGTACGACAGGCTGTCCCGGAAGTCCACGTGGCAGTAGCCGAGGTTGAGGGTGAAGGCCGGGACGGTGCCGTTGCGTGGCGCGGTGGTGAACAACGGCGCCGCGATGCATACGGCCATGTTGAGGCACCAGAGGCCTACGAAGGTGGGCAGGAGGAGGGAGGGCAGCCGGGCCTTCAGGCTGGACCAGCGGGGGCCCACGGCGGGGGAGAGGGTCACCGCCTGGAACACGCTCAGCATGCAGGTGATGCAGACGGAGAGGGAGCGGGATACGCGATAGGCGTAGATGACCACCTTGCAGCCGGGGTCGTTGAGCAAATCCTTCAGGCCGAAGACGGTCATGGTCAGGGGCACGCAGCGGGTGAGGAGCAGCAGAAGGTTGACGAAGGCCAGGTGGCAGAGGATGATGTCCACCGGCTGGAGACGGCGGTCTGAGAAGAGGATGTGGGCGTAGGCGAGAATAACCACCACGTTCCCCAGGATCCCCATACCGGTCTGCAAGAGGAAGGACACTCCTTTGATGGTCACACACAGATCCATGACTCCAAGCCTGTGCAGTTGCAGACGAGAGGCAGAAAATCAAAGATGTTACACAACAAGGAAGTCAATAAAGCAAAGAAGCAACTAATGCCACCTAGTGTACTTTTATGTGTTATCTTATCTCTCTTTAAGATAATAAATATCCTAGCATGAGAATATCCTCACCTGAGATTATCGATAAATAATTATGAACAGGGCAATGAACATTCTGTGTGGCTAATTGCCCGTGTAATTTCAATTTATAGCTTCTGGTGCCCCATTGGGATAAGGAAAGAACATTGCAGTTTTTACTCCACCCCCCACCCAAAATGTAGGACTCCCATGAGACAACAAGAGCATGTTTTCAAAACTGAACTCCAAGAAGTTACTTTAAAAACTCGTAGCTTTCAAGTCTACACACTCAAACAATAGTGAAGAAGGGTATTTGAGATTGTACACAGTCTCAAGGACTCAATGTTTTTGGATGTAGTCTATTTGTCCCGCAGTGGGGAAATTGCAGTTTGCAACAGCAGCAGGGTACAGAACAGCACTCAGAGTACAATTAAAGAAAATACAAAATATAAAATATACGAGATACAAGATAGAGGGAGTCATATAAAATATGAAGATAAGGATCTAAGGGTATAAAATAGTAAAATAATATAATAATATATAATGTAAGTGAGAGTTAAGTGTGAGTTAAGTGTGCTGGCTGCCGCTATGAATAAGTAATGAGTTATTGCACGTAAGAAAAAATATTTCACGTAATATTATTGCACGTAATTGCATAAATAAATATTGCACATAGTAGTGGTTATAGACATGGTTCAGCAGCAGTGGACCACAACTGTGATACAGTGGACACTGCATGTCTATATTCTAACTCATTCTTATGTATCTGAACTGGGCCAGTTCTCCAGAGTGTTCTCTCCCTGTGAAGGTGTGGAGTTATTGTTGTTGATGTAAACTGAGACTGATGGAGCTATTAAGGTAGTGTCTAGAGACCCTAACACACACAGCTGGTCCCCTGTTCTAATCTTTCCTTTCTTTTACTGTTCTGGGAATTTGCCACACAGGAGCTAAGCAATAGGGTGTAAAAACACTTGATGTTGAGCAGAGATTTCTAGGAAAATACCACTTTATCTCCTGTACCAAACACATATTTCAGAATAGACACTTCAGTATTCCTATACAATAACATTTGGGGAGATTTGCGATATGCTTATCAGTTCATTATTTAGCTCCAAATGACTGAGATTGAGTTTCCATGATAGAAATATTTAATAGTCTCATTACCTAATCTTATTCCCATGCATCACAACATGAAATAGATGTTTTATTTCCCCATGAGTTTATTGATATGTTTACATGAGAAAAGGCCTAATTAAAAGGGCAAGTTCATGCTTGTTTCCCCCAAGGGATTCTATCATATATTCTGCGTCAGAGAAACCATGTTTTCCCTCACATGTTTTCTCCCCAAGAACGGACCACTTTTCACGCCTTCGGCGAGCACAACCATTGTTCTCTCACATATATCTTAGTTTTATTATTTTTGCCCCCCTAAGGATCCGTCAATATTTGGACTACATAGACAACGTCGGTGTCAATAGTTTCGTCTTGTTAGCGATTGAGTTGCTTGAGTTGCCACAGCCTAAACTTTATGTCAAAAGAAACATAATACAACAAACAAACAGTTACTATTTGCCATAATGAAGAGAAGAGGTGAGGCTGGGCACCCCTGCCTAATTCCCCTCCTCACCTCAAATATTTTGCATGCACCCAGTGTTAATAGTACTGAACTATTTATATCATCATACAACATTCCTATCACCTTCTGAAAATGTTCACCAAAACCAAAATGTTCCAATGTTTTGAAAATAAAAGGATGTTCCAACCTGTCAAATGCTTTACAAAAGTCTAAAAACAGAATAAAACCCTCATCTTCAATTTTGTCCCTATAGTCTAACAAGTTTAAAACTAATCTTATGTTGTTATGGATAGATCGCCCTTGAAAGAAGCCCGATTGTGATTCACTAATAATTTGTGACATACCCTCTTTAAACGTATTGGCAATGACATGGGTAAATATCTTATAATCAACATTAAGTAAGGTTATAGGTCTTAGATTATCTATGCTTCTTTTATCCTTACCAGGTTTAGGAAGTAATGTTATTAATCCTTGTCTCATTGTAGGCATCAGAGTCTTATATTCAATACATTCCTTGAGAGCATAAAACAATAAATCCTTTATATCCTCCCAAAAGAATTTATAAAAATTTGAGGTTAACCTTGACCTTACAAAAGCTCCATGCGCTCTATTCAGATATAGCTCATCCAATTTAGATTGCAGATTTATACATTTATTTTGCTCTACTTTCGACATTGACATCTTCTTACAGCATTCGTCAATGTCTTGAATCAGTTTGACTTGTGGACTTGTGTTGGGAGGATTTGACAAGTGTGATGACTGTATTCCTCCACAGATACCATGGGCTTGGACATGGAGTTGGACCAGTTACTATTCACTTTGGAAAACACATGTAGTATGGCAGAATAGAGGAACTGGGCACAAGGTACTGGTTTGGTCCCTGGTTAGTCCCCAAAAATGTTGCAGAAACAGCAGAAAATATTAGATGGCATTGCATCAAGGCCCAATTGGAGCAGAAGTCATAGGATATTTACAATCATAGTAGGCCAATAGATCTGTTTTAAAAGTTCAGGGGTATAATTAGTTGGATATAAAAGGTGTAACACAGACAAAGGAAATCCGATTTTCCTGGGAACCCTCTCATTGCTGCTCTGTGCTGTTTTAGGACTTTGAAGAAGTTGAATTTGGACATAGAATATTATCAGAACTTTGAAAAAAGTATCCACAACAGTGCCTCTGACAGTGTGTCTATGTAAACTGCAAAGGTAGTCTGCATTTACATTTAGTCATTGGGTTGCATGACCTCAACTTGCTCACTATGATTGCCTCAATGCACTTCATTAAAATGTACAACAGAGCTGAAAGAGGTAATAGGTGGGGGGAGGGAGGGAGGGTTGGGGAGTGTTTCTTGCACGGGTGTGATTGTCTTTTTCAACTGATACCGTCTGGCACTTTTGGCCTTGTTTGAACACACACTGGAGCCCCGTCTTGTAATGTTTCTAATATATATTAAAGAAACTTGGGTTCATCAAAGATTTATTAACTAAGTAGCAACTAGCAAACTCGGTCAACATGTGCCTCCAGTTTGGTGTGTGTGTCTTCTACTCAAGAACCTGCTGCTATGTCGTCAAGAGTGTAGGCCTACAGATCACAGGGAAAAAAAAGCTAGTCGTTGCTGCCCTCTGGTGTTCGGAAGTAATAACACCCTCAATCATTACACGTCTCTCCCTCTTTTTCACTTGTGCCAGTATGCATAATACTATGGAACGCCGAGTTAGTCACAATTAAATAAATAAATAGATCGGTAAATAAATAGATAAATACATAAATATGGCTATGAAATAAACCCTGAAATTTAAAAAGATGGCAATAAATATATTAATATAGCATCATATAATTATATAGCTGAATCCATTTACCTACATCAATAAATAAATACATTTATTTATTTCAAAATGACGTTTTTGAAAAAACAACATTTATTTATTTCATGGGACTTTTATTTCCTAATGCCACATTTATTTATTTTTTGAGACTTTTATTTCCTAACGCCACATATATTTCCCAGCACCACATTTATTTCTGTGCTGTATTTATTTCCAGTCTCACATGCAAACGACAATTTTATTTATTATTTGAGATTCCCCGCAAACCCGACCAGCTAACATTGTTAACAGTAGAACGTTACATTTACATTTAGCAGACGCCCTTATCCAGAGCGACTTACAGTAAGTACAGGGACATTCCCCCCCGAGGCAAGTAGGGTGAAGTGCCTTGCCCAAGGACACAACGTCATTTTGACAGCAGGGAATCGAACCGGTAACCTTCAGATTACTAGCCCGACTCCCTAACCGCTCAGCTACCTGACTCCGTTAGCTTTAGCTTCTTGTTTATCTACTTGAGGTTCTAGTTTTTACATCAGGTCTCTGCTATTAGCCATAAACTGCAAATGTATGAGTGACAAATTACACAAATTGTGCTGTAATAATAAATAGAAACAACTTTTTCATCGAGGGTCTTTGGTACAAGCTTTATGCAACGTGTTAAAAGCTTTACATTACATTTAGATGCACTGCAGCAGTTGTTTTGCTCACAGCCATGCCTATACATTTGGTTATAATCTTGTATCTACTAATATCATAAATTGAGAACACTAAAACATACTACAATATAGCTATAGTTTTTCTCTGATTACACACTTTATGTTGCAAGTGATACGAGCAGACAATGCAATGACTAGCTTTTTTTTTTAACCTGAAGCCAATAGGCCTACTTATATTTTCTTGACGACACAGCAGGTTCTTTACTAGAAGACACACACACGCTATTGTGTAATAATCAACATAGTCTGTACTGTATTGTTTAGTCAAAAAAGTGGTTTGACAAGCTTGAAACCTGTAGTTGCATATTGGGTCAGCAGACCCAGGGTTTAAACCTCCTCTGGGCTTTTCTAAAGCAGAGGGATTAAAAGTAGGCTATTAGTTGTGTGTCTGTACACTGCAAGGTAGCCCACATCTGACCTCAACTTGCTCACTATGATTGCTTCAATGCCCTTCATGAAAGCATACAACAGAGCTGAAAGCGATAATTTAGGTGGGGGAGAGAGGGTGGAGGAAGTTTCTCATATATATTAAAGAAACTTGGGTTCATCAAAGATCATTATTTTATAACTAAGTAGCAACTAGCAAACTCGGTCGACATGTAGGCCTACATCCAGCGTGGTGTGTGTGTCTCCTATTAAAGAACCTGCTGTGTAGTCCAGATAATAAAGTAGGCCTATAGATTACAGGTAAAAAAGCTAGTTGTTGCTGCCCTCGGGTGTTTGGAAGTAATAACACCTCCAATCATTATACGTCTCTCCCGCTCTCTCTCTTTTTCACCTGTTCCAGCGTGCATAATAATAGACGATCAAACAAACGAGTATATGGCTCGTTATACCATTTGTGTTATTTTATTCCATTATTCTGAAATAAAACAAAACAATGGAAACCAAGCATTTTGGTCACAAAATGGACAAAACAAAATTACGACCCTATTTTTCAGATTTTGCATCAGCATAAATTATATGGAATAATCAAACCAACGATTAATGTCTCGTTATACCATTTGTGTGATATGGTTATTACAGTAGCCTATAAAAAAAAAACGAAACAACAAAAAACAAGCCGTTATACTTCAATGTGGGTTTGAGTTCCTAAATTGACGAAACGATATTACTCTATTTTGCGTTTGTCAACACAGGTTGCAAAATAGAAAAACAAATGGCCACCAAGTACACAGACCAAGTACCTGTATAAAACATCAAAACGTACTTTTTGTTATTTATTTCCACACACCAACGTATTTTTACTCAGTAGGCCTAAGTTCCATTCAGAATGTCACAAACTACTTCTACTCATACAACAAGAAGACATGAACAGATTATTACCCAAATGACAACGACCTGTTAGACACTTTAAACCTTGTCATTAGATTCTTGAGTGTCCACTGACTGTTGCTCTTGGTCCGATGCAGCGCACGTGATCCTACTTTTCACCTTCTTGTTGGAGGAGATAATGAAATAAGGACTGAGGAAGGCATAGCTGGAGGAGAAGAACACCCTCATGTCCGCCACAACCGGAGACACCTTGGCCACGGTCAGCATGTAGATCCAGATCACATTGTCTATGCCGAAGAACACGACGTACAGGACCACTAGGGTGATAACCGTCTTTGCCGCCCTGGACTCCATCCCTCCCCCCTGGGCCCTCCGGATGTTCCGCACCTTGCGGCTGTGCCGGTGGAGCACCAGGAGGATGTAGCTGCTGGACCACAACATCAGCCCCACGAAGGCAAAGTCGCGCACCGTGAGGATGGCGCCGTTAATCACGTACGACAGGCTGTCCCGGAAGTCCACGTGGCAGAAGCCGAGGTTGAGGGTGAAGGCCGGGACGGTGCCGTTGCGTGGCGCGGTGGTGAACATCGGCGCCGCGATGCATACGGCCATGTTGAGGCACCAGAGGCCTACGAAGGTGGGCAGGAGGAGGGAGGGCAGCTGGGCCTTCAGGCTGGACCAGCGGGGGCCCACGGCGGGGGAGAGGGTCACCGCCTGGAACACGCTCAGCATGCAGGTGATGCAGACGGAGAGGGCGCGGGATACGCGATAGGCATAGATGACCACCTTGCAACCGGGGTCGTCGAGCAAATCCTTCAGGCCGAAGACGGTCATGGTCTGGGGCACGCAGCGGGTGAGGAGCAGCAGGAGGTTGACGAAGGCCAAGTGGCAGAGGATAATGTCCACCGGCTGGAGACGGCGGTCTGAGAAGAGGATGTGGGCGTAGGCGAGAATAACCACCACGTTCCCCAGGATCCCCATACCGGTCTGCAAGAGGAAGGACACTCCTTTGATGGTCACACACAGATCCATGACTCCAAGCCTATGCAGTTGCAGACGAGAGGCAGAAAATCAAAGATGTTACACAACAAGGAAGTCAATAAAGCAAAGAAGCAACTAATGCCAACTAGTGTACTTTTATGTGTTAGCTCATCTCTCTTTAATTACAGATAATAAATATCCTAGCATGTGAATATCCTCACCTGAGATTATCGATAAAGAATTATGAACGGGGCAATGAACATGTGTGGCGAATTGCCCGTGTAATTTCAATTTATAGCTTCTGGTGCCCCATTGGGATAAGGAAAGAACATTGCAGTTTTTACTCCACCCCCCACCCAAAATGTAGGACTCCCATGAGACAACAAGAGCATGTTTTCAAAACTGAACTCCAAGAAGTTACTTTAAAAACTCGTAGCTTTCAAGTCTACACACTCAAACAATAGTGAAGAAGGGTATTTGAGATTGTACACAGTCTCAAGGACTCAATGTTTTTGGATGTAGTCTATTTGTCCCGCAGTGGGGAAATTGCAGTTTGCAACAGCAGCAGGGTACAGAACAGCACTCAGAGTACAATTAAAGAAAATACAAAATATAAAATATACGAGATACAAGATAGAGGGAGTCATATAAAATATGAAGATAAGGATCTAAGGGTATAAAATAGTAAAATAATATAATAATATATAATGTAAGTGAGAGTTAAGTGTGAGTTAAGTGTGCTGGCTGCCGCTATGAATAAGTAATGAGTTATTGCACGTAAGAAAAAATATTTCACGTAATATTATTGCACGTAATTGCATAAATAAATATTGCACATAGTAGTGGTTATAGACATGGTTCAGCAGCAGTGGACCACAACTGTGATACAGTGGACACTGCATGTCTATATTCTAACTCATTCTTATGTATCTGAACTGGGCCAGTTCTCCAGAGTGTTCTCTCCCTGTGAAGGTGTGGAGTTATTGTTGTTGATGTAAACTGAGACTGATGGAGCTATTAAGGTAGTGTCTAGAGACCCTAACACACACAGCTGGTCCCCTGTTCTAATCTTTCCTTTCTTTTACTGTTCTGGGAATTTGCCACACAGGAGCTAAGCAATAGGGTGTAAAAACACTTGATGTTGAGCAGAGATTTCTAGGAAAATACCACTTTATCTCCTGTACCAAACACATATTTCAGAATAGACACTTCAGTATTCCTATACAATAACATTTGGGGAGATTTGCGATATGCTTATCAGTTCATTATTTAGCTCCAAATGACTGAGATTGAGTTTCCATGATAGAAATATTTAATAGTCTCATTACCTAATCTTATTCCCATGCATCACAACATGAAATAGATGTTTTATTTCCCCATGAGTTTATTGATATGTTTACATGAGAAAAGGCCTAATTAAAAGGGCAAGTTCATGCTTGTTTCCCCCAAGGGATTCTATCATATATTCTGCGTCAGAGAAACCATGTTTTCCCTCACATGTTTTCTCCCCAAGAACGGACCACTTTTCACGCCTTCGGCGAGCACAACCATTGTTCTCTCACATATATCTTAGTTTTATTATTTTTGCCCCCCTAAGGATCCGTCAATATTTGGACTACATAGACAACGTCGGTGTCAATAGTTTCGTCTTGTTAGCGATTGAGTTGCTTGAGTTGCCACAGCCTAAACTTTATGTCAAAAGAAACATAATACAACAAACAAACAGTTACTATTTGCCATAATGAAGAGAAGAGGTGAGGCTGGGCACCCCTGCCTAATTCCCCTCCTCACCTCAAATATTTTGCATGCACCCAGTGTTAATAGTACTGAACTATTTATATCATCATACAACATTCCTATCACCTTCTGAAAATGTTCACCAAAACCAAAATGTTCCAATGTTTTGAAAATAAAAGGATGTTCCAACCTGTCAAATGCTTTACAAAAGTCTAAAAACAGAATAAAACCCTCATCTTCAATTTTGTCCCTATAGTCTAACAAGTTTAAAACTAATCTTATGTTGTTATGGATAGATCGCCCTTGAAAGAAGCCCGATTGTGATTCACTAATAATTTGTGACATACCCTCTTTAAACGTATTGGCAATGACATGGGTAAATATCTTATAATCAACATTAAGTAAGGTTATAGGTCTTAGATTATCTATGCTTCTTTTATCCTTACCAGGTTTAGGAAGTAATGTTATTAATCCTTGTCTCATTGTAGGCATCAGAGTCTTATATTCAATACATTCCTTGAGAGCATAAAACAATAAATCCTTTATATCCTCCCAAAAGAATTTATAAAAATTTGAGGTTAACCTTGACCTTACAAAAGCTCCATGCGCTCTATTCAGATATAGCTCATCCAATTTAGATTGCAGATTTATACATTTATTTTGCTCTACTTTCGACATTGACATCTTCTTACAGCATTCGTCAATGTCTTGAATCAGTTTGACTTGTGGACTTGTGTTGGGAGGATTTGACAAGTGTGATGACTGTATTCCTCCACAGATACCATGGGCTTGGACATGGAGTTGGACCAGTTACTATTCACTTTGGAAAACACATGTAGTATGGCAGAATAGAGGAACTGGGCACAAGGTACTGGTTTGGTCCCTGGTTAGTCCCCAAAAATGTTGCAGAAACAGCAGAAAATATTAGATGGCATTGCATCAAGGCCCAATTGGAGCAGAAGTCATAGGATATTTACAATCATAGTAGGCCAATAGATCTGTTTTAAAAGTTCAGGGGTATAATTAGTTGGATATAAAAGGTGTAACACAGACAAAGGAAATCCGATTTTCCTGGGAACCCTCTCATTGCTGCTCTGTGCTGTTTTAGGACTTTGAAGAAGTTGAATTTGGACATAGAATATTATCAGAACTTTGAAAAAAGTATCCACAACAGTGCCTCTGACAGTGTGTCTATGTAAACTGCAAAGGTAGTCTGCATTTACATTTAGTCATTGGGTTGCATGACCTCAACTTGCTCACTATGATTGCCTCAATGCACTTCATTAAAATGTACAACAGAGCTGAAAGAGGTAATAGGTGGGGGGAGGGAGGGAGGGTTGGGGAGTGTTTCTTGCACGGGTGTGATTGTCTTTTTCAACTGATACCGTCTGGCACTTTTGGCCTTGTTTGAACACACACTGGAGCCCCGTCTTGTAATGTTTCTAATATATATTAAAGAAACTTGGGTTCATCAAAGATTTATTAACTAAGTAGCAACTAGCAAACTCGGTCAACATGTGCCTCCAGTTTGGTGTGTGTGTCTTCTACTCAAGAACCTGCTGCTATGTCGTCAAGAGTGTAGGCCTACAGATCACAGGGAAAAAAAAGCTAGTCGTTGCTGCCCTCTGGTGTTCGGAAGTAATAACACCCTCAATCATTACACGTCTCTCCCTCTTTTTCACTTGTGCCAGTATGCATAATACTATGGAACGCCGAGTTAGTCACAATTAAATAAATAAATAGATCGGTAAATAAATAGATAAATACATAAATATGGCTATGAAATAAACCCTGAAATTTAAAAAGATGGCAATAAATATATTAATATAGCATCATATAATTATATAGCTGAATCCATTTACCTACATCAATAAATAAATACATTTATTTATTTCAAAATGACGTTTTTGAAAAAACAACATTTATTTATTTCATGGGACTTTTATTTCCTAATGCCACATTTATTTATTTTTTGAGACTTTTATTTCCTAACGCCACATATATTTCCCAGCACCACATTTATTTCTGTGCTGTATTTATTTCCAGTCTCACATGCAAACGACAATTTTATTTATTATTTGAGATTCCCCGCAAACCCGACCAGCTAACATTGTTAACAGTAGAACGTTACATTTACATTTAGCAGACGCCCTTATCCAGAGCGACTTACAGTAAGTACAGGGACATTCCCCCCCGAGGCAAGTAGGGTGAAGTGCCTTGCCCAAGGACACAACGTCATTTTGACAGCAGGGAATCGAACCGGTAACCTTCAGATTACTAGCCCGACTCCCTAACCGCTCAGCTACCTGACTCCGTTAGCTTTAGCTTCTTGTTTATCTACTTGAGGTTCTAGTTTTTACATCAGGTCTCTGCTATTAGCCATAAACTGCAAATGTATGAGTGACAAATTACACAAATTGTGCTGTAATAATAAATAGAAACAACTTTTTCATCGAGGGTCTTTGGTACAAGCTTTATGCAACGTGTTAAAAGCTTTACATTACATTTAGATGCACTGCAGCAGTTGTTTTGCTCACAGCCATGCCTATACATTTGGTTATAATCTTGTATCTACTAATATCATAAATTGAGAACACTAAAACATACTACAATATAGCTATAGTTTTTCTCTGATTACACACTTTATGTTGCAAGTGATACGAGCAGACAATGCAATGACTAGCTTTTTTTTTTAACCTGAAGCCAATAGGCCTACTTATATTTTCTTGACGACACAGCAGGTTCTTTACTAGAAGACACACACACGCTATTGTGTAATAATCAACATAGTCTGTACTGTATTGTTTAGTCAAAAAAGTGGTTTGACAAGCTTGAAACCTGTAGTTGCATATTGGGTCAGCAGACCCAGGGTTTAAACCTCCTCTGGGCTTTTCTAAAGCAGAGGGATTAAAAGTAGGCTATTAGTTGTGTGTCTGTACACTGCAAGGTAGCCCACATCTGACCTCAACTTGCTCACTATGATTGCTTCAATGCCCTTCATGAAAGCATACAACAGAGCTGAAAGCGATAATTTAGGTGGGGGAGAGAGGGTGGAGGAAGTTTCTCATATATATTAAAGAAACTTGGGTTCATCAAAGATCATTATTTTATAACTAAGTAGCAACTAGCAAACTCGGTCGACATGTAGGCCTACATCCAGCGTGGTGTGTGTGTCTCCTATTAAAGAACCTGCTGTGTAGTCCAGATAATAAAGTAGGCCTATAGATTACAGGTAAAAAAGCTAGTTGTTGCTGCCCTCGGGTGTTTGGAAGTAATAACACCTCCAATCATTATACGTCTCTCCCGCTCTCTCTCTTTTTCACCTGTTCCAGCGTGCATAATAATAGACGATCAAACAAACGAGTATATGGCTCGTTATACCATTTGTGTTATTTTATTCCATTATTCTGAAATAAAACAAAACAATGGAAACCAAGCATTTTGGTCACAAAATGGACAAAACAAAATTACGACCCTATTTTTCAGATTTTGCATCAGCATAAATTATATGGAATAATCAAACCAACGATTAATGTCTCGTTATACCATTTGTGTGATATGGTTATTACAGTAGCCTATAAAAAAAAAACGAAACAACAAAAAACAAGCCGTTATACTTCAATGTGGGTTTGAGTTCCTAAATTGACGAAACGATATTACTCTATTTTGCGTTTGTCAACACAGGTTGCAAAATAGAAAAACAAATGGCCACCAAGTACACAGACCAAGTACCTGTATAAAACATCAAAACGTACTTTTTGTTATTTATTTCCACACACCAACGTATTTTTACTCAGTAGGCCTAAGTTCCATTCAGAATGTCACAAACTACTTCTACTCATACAACAAGAAGACATGAACAGATTATTACCCAAATGACAACGACCTGTTAGACACTTTAAACCTTGTCATTAGATTCTTGAGTGTCCACTGACTGTTGCTCTTGGTCCGATGCAGCGCACGTGATCCTACTTTTCACCTTCTTGTTGGAGGAGATAATGAAATAAGGACTGAGGAAGGCATAGCTGGAGGAGAAGAACACCCTCATGTCCGCCACAACCGGAGACACCTTGGCCACGGTCAGCATGTAGATCCAGATCACATTGTCTATGCCGAAGAACACGACGTACAGGACCACTAGGGTGATAACCGTCTTTGCCGCCCTGGACTCCATCCCTCCCCCCTGGGCCCTCCGGATGTTCCGCACCTTGCGGCTGTGCCGGTGGAGCACCAGGAGGATGTAGCTGCTGGACCACAACATCAGCCCCACGAAGGCAAAGTCGCGCACCGTGAGGATGGCGCCGTTAATCACGTACGACAGGCTGTCCCGGAAGTCCACGTGGCAGAAGCCGAGGTTGAGGGTGAAGGCCGGGACGGTGCCGTTGCGTGGCGCGGTGGTGAACATCGGCGCCGCGATGCATACGGCCATGTTGAGGCACCAGAGGCCTACGAAGGTGGGCAGGAGGAGGGAGGGCAGCTGGGCCTTCAGGCTGGACCAGCGGGGGCCCACGGCGGGGGAGAGGGTCACCGCCTGGAACACGCTCAGCATGCAGGTGATGCAGACGGAGAGGGCGCGGGATACGCGATAGGCATAGATGACCACCTTGCAACCGGGGTCGTCGAGCAAATCCTTCAGGCCGAAGACGGTCATGGTCTGGGGCACGCAGCGGGTGAGGAGCAGCAGGAGGTTGACGAAGGCCAAGTGGCAGAGGATAATGTCCACCGGCTGGAGACGGCGGTCTGAGAAGAGGATGTGGGCGTAGGCGAGAATAACCACCACGTTCCCCAGGATCCCCATACCGGTCTGCAAGAGGAAGGACACTCCTTTGATGGTCACACACAGATCCATGACTCCAAGCCTATGCAGTTGCAGACGAGAGGCAGAAAATCAAAGATGTTACACAACAAGGAAGTCAATAAAGCAAAGAAGCAACTAATGCCAACTAGTGTACTTTTATGTGTTAGCTCATCTCTCTTTAATTACAGATAATAAATATCCTAGCATGTGAATATCCTCACCTGAGATTATCGATAAAGAATTATGAACGGGGCAATGAACATGTGTGGCGAATTGCCCGTGTAATTTCAATTTATAGCTTCTTGTGCCCCATTGGGATAAGGAAAAAACATTGCAGTTTTTACTCCACCCCCCACCCAAAATGTAGGACTCCCACTAGACAACAAGAGCATGTTTTCAAAACTCAACTCCAACTAGAGAGGGTACAATTTCTGGGGAAATTGTAGGGTGTGCTTACTTGCATCGGTTGCAGATGGGTCCGTCCCCTTAAGTTTTTCCCTTCTAGTGATATTTTCAAGCCTACTCATATTGCATAATTCATTAAGAACCCCCTTTGAAACAAGCTGAACCCCCTTTGAATCAAGCTAATGTAACAATGTTGTCACCGTATTTCAGATGGAATCGCGATTCAAACAGTACCATCTGCTAACTGAAAATATGCCCCCAAAAAAGCTTGACATTTAGTTAGGGGGAAATGGCTAAAGCGCCGGAAATTAGTAAAGTTTAGGCTGTGGCATTGAAGACAGCATATTGATTGCATTTTACATATTTTCTGCTGTATATTGGGGGGGACAGATTGGTGTCTTCTCAATATTGGGGGGGACACGACCCTGTCTATGTAGTCCAAATATTGACGGCTCCTAGGGGGGCAAAAATAATAAAAATAAGATATATGTGAGAGAACAATGGTTGTGCTCGCCGAAGGCGTAAGCACACCCAATAAGTTCCATGCTTTGAAAACTCGTAGCTCTCAAGTCTACACACTCAAATACTAGTGAAGAAGGGTATTTGAGATTGTACACAGTCTCAAGGACTCAATGTTTTTGGATGTAGTCTTGGACCACAACTGTGATAATGGACACTGCATGTCTATATTGGGCTATATTCAAACTCATTCATATGTATCTGAACTGGGCCAGTTCTCCAGAGTGTTCTCTCCCTGTGGAGGTGTGGAGTTATTGTTGTTGATGTAAACTCAGACTATTAAACTCAGTAATTCAGCTATTAAGGTAGCGTCTAGGTAGTGTCTAGAGACCATAACACACACAGCTGGTCCCCTGTTCCAATCTTTCCTTTCTTTTACTGTTCTGGGAATTTGTCACACAGGAGTTAAGCAATAGGGTGTAAAAACACACGCGATGTTGAGCAGAGATTTCTGGGAAAATGCCACTTTATCTGCTGTAATAAACACATATTTCAGAATAGACAATTCAGTATTCCTATACAGTAACATTTAGGGAGATTTGCTATATGCTTATCAGTTCATTATTTAGCTCCAAATGAATGAGATTGAGTTTCCATGATAGAAAGATTTAATAGTCTCATTACCTAATTTTATTCCCTATGCATCACAACATGAAATATATGTTTTATTTCCCCATGAGTGTATTGATATGTTTACATGAGAAAAGGCCTAATTAAAAGGGCAAGTTCATGCTTGTTTCCCCCAAGGGATTCTATCATATATTCTGCGTCACAGAAACCATGTTTCCCCTCATGTTTTCTCCCCAAGAATGGACCACTTTTCTCATATTCATCCTCCATTTTTGATTCAACATTTAATGCAATGCCTCTGAAGTCATAAGAGATTAAGCACCCCAATAAAGTTACAAATCTTCCAGATGGATGCACATTATTTAATTGAGGTTTATTTTCTCTCTCTCTCTCTCTCTCTCTCTCTCTCTCTCTCTCTCTCTCTCTCTCTCTCTCTCTCTCTCTCTCTCTCTCTCTCTGTCTCTCTCTCTCACACACACACTCTCTCTGTGGAGGATATTATGTCTTATCAAGCCCTAATGAGGCATTTTCATTACAGTAATAATGTATTTACTCTCATGAGTAAGTTACCATGAGTCAATGTACAGCATTAGATAAGATTTCTAAAACTGTGCTCCAGACTAATAACTTTGCTTCACTTTCAGCTCAATAATTATATAGCGCTCCACGTCACTATTGAACACCAATGCTACTTGTACACTTTCCAGTGTTCATTTTGTTCAATTCTTCTCCAATGGGTGGCGCTGAAGCCTCACCATCGATTTGATCCTCTCTACATGGATCACAGTTGATAAAAGAGAAGTCATCTAATCACAGGGAACACAAAGGCTCGGAGCCTGGTAGACACTCTGTAGGAGAGCTCAATACCCAGGAGTCATCACTAAGCTGTCACCTGTAAGGTACAGGCAGAGATTGACACCCGCTGTGGAGAAGAGCTGGCAACTGGAAATGGAATAAGGGGATGTGGACTCACAGAAAGGAGCGACGTGGAACGCCTCAGGGCTTTCCATACGTTCCAAAGCAACTCTTACTATAAAACACAGAACATGTTACTTCTTGTAGTTTCTGCAAAATGTACCTTTTTGGGATGTTGTACTTGAGGTATAATCTTGGTGCACTGTGTCTTATAAACACAGACTGTTTCTTGGCCTTTGCCTTAGAGCACTTCTGGTCATGAACATATGCTTGCTGCATTTACTGTGTGCACTTTTGTCGCTCTGGATAAAATTGTCTGTTAATAAATGTCAATGTAACTCTGACACAGATGAGGAGGTTGATGAGTCTGTTTATGGATTCCAAAGTGACATCTCTGACTGAACGGAACAATCTAGCCTGGAACACTGTCTCTGATCAGCATTCTGTGCATTCCAACTCTCTCCCTAAAGCTCTCTGGAAGTCAGCATGCCTTTAGGCGTCAGTGATTTAGTGTTCTATATGTTAGGTGGTGTTTCCCTGGTAATAGCTTCTGTGTGTGCATGCCACATACAGAGACCCTGGGTAGGATTGACACCGGGATTCCAGGGGGTGCCCATTAGCCGGGACAGATGCAGTCATCTGCATTGATTTCAGGTAATTGTCAGCAACGGAGGAGGCTACGTTCACTGGAGCATGTTGATCTCATCTCACTGGGGCTATAAGAGGAGTGTGACTCTGACTTGTCCTGGGGAGTCTGATCAGGACTAAGTGGGGGTTTAGTTATCAGTTAACCTGCTTCACGTCCTCTCAGGTAAGACAGACAGAACCGTCAGTGGTATTTGGTGGTACTCTGTTGGAGCGCAGGGTCGATTCTGTGTGTGTACTCCAGCTTCCCAATGTTTTCATTTTCTTTTTGTTTATATCACAGTATCCCATACACGCAGGATATTTCTGTGTGTTCGTGTGTCACGTGTCTATCAACTCTCCCCTCGCAGGCAGGATGTCTGGTTTGATGGTCAGAGGGCTGCTCTACTTGTCTCTGACGGCGATCGGGCTGCCGGGGAACGTGGCCGTGATCGCTGCCTTCCTGCTGGCGTACCACCAGGAGCGCCGTCTCCTCCCCGCCGACGCCATCGTGCTCCACCTGGCCTGCGCCAACCTGCTGGTGGTGGGGGTCCGCTGCCTGCTGGAGGTCCTCGCCTCCTTCAGCCTGGCCAACGTCTTCAGCGACACGGGCTGCAAGGCGGTCATCTACGTGTATCGCACGTCCCGCTCGCTCTCCATCTGGCTCACCTTCATCCTGAGCGCCTACCAGTGCCTCAGCATCGCCCCGCCGGGCTCCCGCTGGGCGTCGGCCCGCGACCTCTTCGCCCGCCACCTGGCGCTGGCCTTCGTCACCGTGTGGGTCATCAACACGGTCATGAGCTCGCCCGCCGTCATGTTCTCCCTGGGCTCCAACAACAACTCCACCGCCATGCAGTACAGCATCAACGTGGAGTTCTGCTTTGTGCGTTTCCTCTCCATCGACGACCGCAACGCCAACGGCGCCGCCCAGGTGACCAGGGACGCCGTGCCCATGATCCTCATGACCCTGGCCAGCCTCATCATCCTGGTGTTCCTCTACCGCCACAGCCAGCAGGTCAAAGGGCTCCGCGGTGGCGGGGCGGAGCAGCGAGCCGCCAAGGCCGTGGTCACCTTGGTTACCGTGTACGTGCTGTTCTACGGGGTAGACAATGGGCTGTGGGTGTACACTCTGACGGTGAGGCAGACCATGACCTCCTCAGTCATCTCCGACCTGCGCATCTTCTTCTCCTCGCTGTACGCGGCGCTCAGCCCCATGGTCATCATCGCCTCCAACAGGAAGGTGAAGAACCAGCTGAGCTGCCGGGCCCAGGAGAAGGCCACGCTG
The DNA here is from genome assembly GCF_038355195.1 of Osmerus mordax. Taxonomy (NCBI): domain Eukaryota; kingdom Metazoa; phylum Chordata; class Actinopteri; order Osmeriformes; family Osmeridae; genus Osmerus; species Osmerus mordax. The sequence continues at coordinate 9,217,805 of NC_090050.1, read as the reverse complement.
GATAAAGCCACCACGCTCTCCACCATGTGAAGGCCCAGTCGGAGTTAATTCTTGAGGTAATAACTTCTTCAAGGTGTTTTTCTCTCTTTAGACTCAAAGAAGACAGAATGTGTGGCTACCTTAATGATGATGGATGTCAGAAGGGCACAGCGTGAAATACATTCCTGGGCCTGTTTTGCGATTCATGCGGTGTGGCTAGGGAACACAATATATATTGCACACTTGATATTGTTGAGATGTTATTGTTGCTCTGTGCCTGGTAGCTTAGATGTGTTTTTTTTTCACTCTGTGTCTGAAACCTTGCACTTACATCTTCTGCTGTACTTTCTATATATACAATTTGTCACTTTGGATAAAAGCGTCCGCTAAATGAGCAACATGTCAAATGTTGAATGTATTCAGACGTATTAGAGAAGGCTGTCAGACATGAATCATGAGAGATACCGTAAAGACATGTATGTCTTTGATAATAACGTTTGTTCATTATTCTCCATCTTAATTGTGCGGAAAGGTTATAATTGGATGACTGAACTGCTTGCTGCATCTGTCAGATGACTTAAGAGTCGTCTCTGGTTATAATTAATGCTTTGACTAGAGAATGAGAAATGTCTTGTTGCTAATGAGGACGGTTAATTGCTCTTTAGAGACTGAAGTAGGTAGGGTGGAAAACTCTTCTTTCATCTGAGAAGAAAGTCAAAAGCTGTTCCAGAGATTTCTCTCCTCTGGTGCAGAGAGCGGCATCAGTGGAAACACTGTGGTATCAATGCCATGTCTGGAGTTTGGCTGAAGAAATTATACTGGATTTGAAACATGTTCAAATATCAGGTCTGAGGAAAGGATGGTGGGAATACTGTTAATAGTGATGACTTCTGTGTGGAGAAACCGTGTCAAGAAGCTCATCGCTAACAATGGATAAAGATGAAGCAGTTATAGGAAGTGATTGTTCACTCAGATTTAGTTGTGCCTCTGGAAAGCGAGACATGGGTAGGATGATGGGGGGGGGGATGTTGGAGATGTGTGTGTGTGTGTGGAGGGGGGTTCTTAACATGGAAGGGAAGTGTGTTGGGTCTGTTGGGGTTAAAAGGTCAACTTGTCAGTTGATAATCAGTGGAGGTCAATGTTTGAGGCGGTTGTGAGTGGGGGAATCAGTCAATCAATCAATCAATAAATGAATCAGTCTGTCTGTCAGTCTGTCTGTATCTGTCTATCTGACACTCAGCCCTTCCTCCATATTTCTTTAAGACAGTACAAGATCCCTGGCAGCCATAAATAAAACTAAAATAAACTAAAATATACATTTATATTTGCATATCTGCAAATGTTTACACAAATCTCTCATGAAATAGTAACAAATGTGGATATTGCATTATAAATGAACACTGAACTGTATAACTTGATTTGTGATTTATGTTCATGAATTCTTACATAAAGCTGAATATTCTACATATGGTGAACACAACAGAGTTAACTGAATCATAGATTTCTTGAATAACTGATGCTGCTGTGTTTTTGCCTCCTGATGATGAATTCCATGCTTCTTACTCTTCACACCACTGAAATCTGATTGGGTCATGACACAGACTCCGGTGGAATGAAGGATAGAACGCATGGATGAGCCAATCAGGCTGTAGATGACATCATCTTCTGCCATTCCCACCTCAGGCTCCTTGGCTACCTGTCAGGAAACCCCCCAAAAAACATAAAAGTCAGAATGGAGCAAAATGTCAAAATACTCAAGTTAAACACACAGCATAAGACTGGGCGTAGGTCAATGTGTCTCTACACCTTTACGTGTGTGTGTGTGTCTGTTCCTGTGTAAAGGGTGTGTCAGCCTCTCCCCTGTACAAGTCAGGACCTGCTCCAGCTGTGTCAGGTCCCTCCAGGGACCTCCTGTCCCAGGTGACTGCCTCGGCCTAGGCAGGCGTGCAGGGGCCAGATCCCCCATCTCAGTCGCCTCCCCCTCGGGCTACAACTACAGCTTCACTACCCTCTCCCTCTCCCCCCCCCCCCCCCCCCCCTCCCCTGCCATCTACCCTAACCTCACCTCAAAACCTTCCTCAGAAACACCCGTACATTGAACTACTGTACCTTACACATACATGAAAGTATGTAAAAAAAAAGAACACTTTTGAGGTTTAACTGATCTTTTGAGGTGAAATACATACCCTCTTCTGGAGATGTCCCTCCACAGTCCTGTTTCTGCCTGGATCCACACCTGCAAACACAACAATGCAAAACATACGAAACAGACAAACAAAACAAAAAACGGAAACAGCTAAGAACTGAGAACTACAGCAGTTTAACACTGATGAAGGTGGATTAGCTCCACACCAAACAGCTCCATGAACCACAAAAGATAAGACAAAGCACAAAAACAAACGAAAGATGACAAGCTTTTCTCTGATATAAAGGAGTAATCCAGACAAGTTGTTCTCTGCTGTGTCTGCTGTCACTCTATAGACCTGCCTCAGGTACACGCAATTTAGCCTCTCCCATTGACCAATGACAACGCAGTGTTGAAGAAGCCCCACCCACATCCACCCTGGAGAAGGTTTACGCCCAAATATAGTCCTCCAGCCCAAGAACATGGTGACACATCAAAACTCATGAACAAACCCCTAAACATGGCCCAACCAGTCCTTCCCACACACACCACCATTAACTCACCTAGAGAACTGATGAGTACTGATTTGAAAAATTTGAAGTCAGCCTAGTGTGCACTTGTTTGTTGGTTTATTTTTCAGATGTTTCCAAGAGCTCAGCTATGGGTGTCTGTGATGTCCCTTTATAAGGCAGGTTTTTCCATGGTGAATGTAAAGGTTGGACATAATGACCCCTCTCCTGTTGAACCTCCCTCTTCCGTCTTACTGAGCCGAGTCTGACTCAACACGTTAGCCGAATAACTTGTTCTCTCTATGGGCAAATGCCAAAACTGGAGGATGAAACCTGCAGTTTTTTGCAGATACAAGACTGCCTTTCGCCAAATAATGCAATGAAGCAGCCCTGTTCTTACAGCTTAGCTAATTTACAAAAGTTTGTTCATTCGTTTTCTTTCTGTGTAACATGGGCATGTGATACACTGGTACAGAAGATGTCAACTTTATTGCTGTTTGCAGAAAGTAGTTTCAAGTTTTATTGTAAGGTACACAGAACAACACAAGGTCAGACTGGGCACTGAAATTATTGGGACAAACACAACTCAAGCAACCTAGCATAACATATAAGTACTAAGAACATAAATTCCATCTATGATAGTATCCACTAAATTCAGATTTGTGCTACAAACCAATGTCAAGATCTACATGGGGTGAAATACATTGATTGGTGCAATGAGTAAACAAACAAGGTGTAAGTCAGACAAAAGCCAGTTCTGCATTCATCCACCCAGTTTCGCAGAAGAGGAGGACATTGTTCCAACCTGCCCGGAATGTTGCTGTGCTGTCTGGAGCTGGTGGAGGACTCGGACTAGAGCCTCCTTCAGCAGCCATAAAGAGCCCTGTGACAAACACATTTAGTCTTCAGCAAACAGCTCATGAGACACCGGATCGAAACGTCACATGAATCCACTGCTTCCATCTTGGATGTTGGAACACTGATTAGAGAGAGACCGAGAGAGGGGGAGAGATTGGAGACAGAGAGAGGCCGAGAGAGGGGGAGAGAGAGATTGGAGACCTCGAGAGGGGAGAGAGAGATTAGAGACAGAGAGAGACCTCGAGAGGGGAGAGAGAGATTAGAGACAGAGAGAGACCTCGAGAGGGGAGAGAGAGATTGGAGACAAAGAGAGGGGGAGAGAGAGAGATTAGAGACAGAGAGACCGAGAGAGGGGAGAGAGAGAGAGATTGGAGACACAGAGAGACCGAGAGAGGGAGAGAGAGAGACCGAGAGAGGGGGAGAGAGAGATTGGAGACAGAGACTGAAATTACAGCGTGTTTCTTTGTGCATCTGCGAGTGTGGTTATGTGGTCATGTGATGTGTGTTTGTCTGTCGATATCATGTGTGTACGTGCGTCTGTACGTGTGGATGTATGCAGGTCTATCAGCGTGTGTGTGTGTGCATATGGGTTTGTGTGTGTGTGTGTTAGAGGACCCCAGGGCAACGGTATATTGCCGGCCGCCTCCCTGCCTGCACCAGTTCTTTCTGGAGAAATATGTGCTGCTGTGTCTGGGCATGTAGCACATTCAAGCCTACCTGCCTACAATCCTCCCAGCAGAGCGTAACACCTGAGCAGAGCATGGAGGTTTCACTCCTAGACCGTAAATTGCTCAATGTATTATACACACAGGGACAAAATAGGTGGAATGCTGTGATAGGCAGCGTGGAATCACACCGTCACCATTGCTCGTCTCACTTGTAACTCACCATGAGCCTTCATCCGGTCTGAGCCCCTCTCGCGTACAAATAAGATGGGTGGTTGCGAGCATGACGATGCCACTGTATCACTAGTTCTGTCGGGTGTCGATGTGAAGCTTGGAATGTGTGAGCAGAAAGAGAAATCAATATCTGGGAGGGGTGATCTACACTGGGGTGTCGGTTGGAGGAGATGAATTCCATGGATGAGCCAATCCACGCTTTACCCAGGGGACATCTGCATCTTTCACTGAGATTGAAGATGTTAATCTGGGTTAATGATCCTGTTTAAGGGCTGGGGGGCAGGAGTTGGGAGGGTCTGCAGCAAGAACCAGTACTGAAGGGAATGGTTTCAATTAGCATTTTAGCATCTTCTCCCCAACAACATTTTGACAAAATGTAAAAGCAAACAAAAGCCTGGTTTAGACAGTAGAAGAGTAACACATTTCTAAAACCTTACCCTGTATGTGATCCACAACATGGAACAGCTTTGACATCAGACATGGCAAGGGAAAAAAGTATGTACCATCTGTTCATATTACTCTCAATGAATTGGCTCAAGCATGACCTCACTGTTATTTGACAGCGTTACATTTCTTCCACAACTGCAGAACTGCAGCTTCTGTATGTTGGACAATGGTACTTAAAACCACACGTTCACTAATCAAATCAGTGAGGCAAGGTCAGGTTGTCTTCTATCCTTCCCTCTCTTCTCTCTGTTAATACACCACCCAGGTGGAATTTTCCACCCTTCAGTTCCTAAAACTGCTGAGGAATGCAGGCATGTCAGAGCACGAGACGCTACGAGATTCCTGCGTTGCGGCACTACTCCGGGCGCTTCTCCCGTGCGCGAGGATAACATCATTCTCATGTTCACCATCGTCTTCACCATCAGAGTCTCTAGTTTCCTGGGAAGCGTGTAATTCCCGCTCTGTTCCTAAGGGAACCAACAAAGCACTCGTACACTAAAAGAGTTTAGACAGTTAGGCCGTGTCAAAAACTCTAGCGTACTAAAAGGAATGTCAAAAGCATTGGTACACTCAAAGAGATCCGAATAGTACATGAAAAGCGCTAGTGCACTAAAAGAGTTGAAAAGAGCGGGCCATGTTCAACAAATCATCATAGCCTTTCTGGTCTCAATTCACTGCTGTGTCCCACCAGGAAGTCAACAAACACTATACTCTAATTAAACTACATCCACTCTGCTGCTCTGATCCTCATTTGCATGCGATTTTAAGTCTGGGAATTAAAAGGACGTGCTTCGTGTTTTATGTTCTCCCCAGTAATCTCCCGAAGAAACTGCTCTGAAATTGAACGAGAGGAAAGCTGTTGATCCGCCGCACTCATCGTACTGACATTCAGCGCTGGGACATGCGTTTATTATGGGATGGTGCCATTAACCAGCCACAGTTGCCATCTGTGCCTCAGAGCAAAGTAGCTCGACTTGTAAAGTTATACAACGCACACAGACGTGTGCAGACACAACATGCCCTGGTTGGAAGCAGAGGTAGCACCACAGGTCCAAAAGTGGTGGGGCAAAATTTGGGACATATCGGGGGCCTTTCTTCGGGACCAGTCTATATTTAAATGAACAAGTCAACTTCTGTGTCCTATTTATATTCTTTGTTGATTGACAATGGATAATTGTAAACATTCACATACATTTTAGTAACTTAGTAGACACTTACACACAAGGCATGTAAAAATTAGTTACAGTACATGATTGTACAGTACATGCTTATGATTGGATTTTTTCTCTTTGGGTCATGTGATTCAAAAACCTATTCAAAGTACCACAAACCTTTATCATAATTCTAAATAATCACAGACAAAAACAGCAACTGCAAAAAAAAAACGCTGTACTTTAAAACAGTAAACTATAAAAACCGCACCACTGATATGTAAATACTAATTTCTGTATCAAAAGCAGAGGACTTAAAAAATCATTGAAAGACAAAGACATGAATAATGTAGAAACTTGCTTTAATTTCATAACACTTAATGTAAAGATTTAATGTATATACATTTCATACAGTTCTCTTCTACAAAATAGGTGGTTGTTTGAAAGAGAGCCATTTAACAAAGTCTCTTAATTGTGCTTTTTGTATGTAACATGTAAGATAGCAGTGATATATGAGAGGCCGTATATGCCATAATTATTACTTACGTTTATGCATTTTGCAGACGCTTTTATCCAAAGCGACTTCCATGAGAGAGCTTTACAAAAGTGCATAGGTCACTGATCATAACAACGAGATATCCCCAAACATTGAGTGCAGCCAAAACATGAAGCATACATTGTAAAAAAACAAATAAGTGCCAAAGGGAAGAACCATAAGAGCATGCAGTTAATAAACAAGTTACAATTAAACAACATGAAACTCAAAAAGTGCAAGTGTACCTGTAGAAAAACAATCAACAGTAAAAACAGTAAAACATACTTGGTCTCACATACACGCCATGACCTCACATATATACCATTATACTCTCACATACAACACCATTATACTCTCACATACAACACCATAACCTCACATATATACCAGTTTGATTGAAACAGAAAGCGGTTTGATTGAAAAGGAAATAGTATTGAATTCTCAGTTCCTGATTGGCTTACAGCCTTAAAAACAAGCCTGTATCTGCCCAGAGCACTGCTCGGTAAACTGGAGCAAAAAGGCACAATTAAAACAAGCAGTAGAACTTAACAACACTTAAAAGATAACTTTTACAGTTTTTTGTTAGCAAGTAGTACCAAGCAGGGTAGACATGATTTTTCATTTTATTTACCTTCTTTTGCAAGGCCCCAGTACAGCATACTACATGATCAAATTACCCACTGTTTATCTCTTGGAATGAGTTGGCAAAGAATAGCTATATGCTTTGGACTCAAAAGGAGGGCAATGTACAGACAGAGAGCAACTTGAAATTGGACCACTGACCTATACAGAAATGTCTGACGAGGTCTTGACTGACATTACTAGAGAGATCCTTCAAACCACCCCAAATGCAGGGGAAAGGTATGTGTTAGGAGGCTTGCGCTCATTCCACATCAGAAAACAACGCTGGCGCGTGAGACGCTGCCTGTTGGACGGGCCCTCCGGCGACGTCGTGCAATTCGACGACGAATTTACAATGTTCAAACGCCCAATCAGACATGGTTATTATTTTTTCTGTTCTGAAATAGTTCTTTGAATACACAAACTGGTCAAGTAATAATTTTATATTTTTTTACTTTTACTATTGCAACAGTACACTACAGTATAGAAGTCCATATACCACAGAAGATGTTTGTAGTAACATTAAAGATCCTGTAAAGTGGAATTAAAAACGAGTTTCAAGTTCACCACACCACAGAATAATGTGTTAGTAACTACCCATCCAAATTCGAATGGAAAAAAAACAACGACAAGTATGTTAAATTAGGCTTTTACATCGTAAGAAAATCAGCAGTCTTCTCTGTTTGAGAATGGGGGGGCGTGTCGCCTGAAGGAGCTGAAGCTCGGCCCCCTCGCTGGAAGGCGCCGCCTCTCTCAAGTAAGCTACCTACGACCCAGATAATGGACGCTACGTCAAGCCGAACAAAACAGTATAGAATTAGAATGTATTTGTTCAATGACTGAAACATACAGATGCATATAAATGAAATATTCCCCTGAGCTGTAACATAGGAGTAAACATTTACAGCAGAGACAGCACACAGTGAGCTCTCCAACTACTTCCATTTCACCAAAATACCATCATTCTACACCGAGTAGCCTAATATCAAGTTAGCGGTTTGCACTAATTATAGCAGAGATACCTCTGGAAAAGTTATCTAGTATAATTATAACAAGCACACAGAACTGAGTGATGAACTGCTGGCGGCAGTGGATGGTCCAGGTGCGACCGGAGGATGAACGGCCGGGGGGGCCATACTCGGTACGGCTCCGCGCTGCAAGAGAAGCTGTGTGTTGGTGAACCCCGTCTGTCTCTGGTCCATGTTAAAACCGTCTGCCGTGAAATGGTCAGTGGCGCAGAGGTGGCTGTTGGAGTTTATCCGAAGCTTTCCATGAGCGTGGCTCTTCACAAAATCTATCCACCTATTTTTCCTTTCATTATCAATAGGGAACTTAAATGGCGTTGCAGCGCAGCTGGAGTTCTTGCATCCAGGGAAGGTGCAGTTGCGGGTGGTGGGAGACATCCTGAAGCTAGCTAGCTAGCTGATGTAAGCTACAATAACAGTACAGCAGGAGGAGCCATTCAGTGATCTGACGTAGATGGGGCGAAATGACGTAGATAGGGCATTTTTTGGCTCCGCCCATTATAACTTGATCTGAAAACGGAAGAGAAACTGTTCTTCGGTCTAACTCCACATTTCAGTGTGACAAAGTTTTAGCGCTTTGCACATGCTTTCAGGAACTCATTTCACACGTATATAATGTACTTAGAAGCAAAACATGGAATTTACTTTACAGGATCTTTAAATACAAATGTTGGAACTACTCTTATGTTTCAGATGGTTCTTTTTTTTTTCTTACTTAGGGCCTCATGTATTAAAGTTTTTGCGCCCACTTCAGGCGTATTTGTTTAGCTCAGACTGCTTGTCGCGGGAACTGAAAATGGCAAATTGCGCTTTTCCATGTCATGCATATGCATTCACGGGAGGGTGAAGGGGTAAGTGGGAGTTTCCCATAAAGATATGGGAGGGGATGCGTGAAGTGCGCCTAATTATGTATTCCGCGGTATGTACAAAAACCTCTTGTGAAAGCGCACCTCTATTTCGCGGTGAAAATTCTCCGCTTTTTAAAAGCAGGCGTAAACCAGGATGCGCATATGCCTCCTGGTGAAATGGCAGCCGTAACCCGAGCAAGACGAAGACATAGGCCACAGGATTTTTGCCACAAGGATCACACTTTTTGAGTTGAGTGAATACGAAATCATTACGCGTTACAGATTAAGCAGTCATGCAATATTACAGTTACTGGAAGAAATCAAAGATTACAACGAATCACCGACTCAGCGTTCACATTCCATTCCAGCAGTTGTCGCTATGTTTGCGAATGTACATACATGAGGCCCTTAGTTTTGTAGTTAGTATTTTTATACCATAACACTGGAATGCATTTACCACGTCATATGATTATACATAAAGGCAAAAGTATTGGATGGAATATTATTCATCCTGAGGAGAGCCTTCATGCCCACAACAAATTTCATCTGCCCAATATTTTATTATATTTTTTATTTAGTATTAGAGGTCTTACGCTGTTGTTTAATTTCATGTTAATTTAATAGTTCACCTAGCCTGGGTGCCAGCCGAACTTAGCCCCGCCCACAGCATTTTAGGTCGGGAAGTTCGGTCTGCCATTGCTCCATTGGGGAAGAACTATGCCCTAACGAGCTGTTCGTACCAATCAAATTGTCAGGGCCGGCTTTATACGATGATGGACAGATGATGGTCTATCCAATTGAGCGAAGAGGCATTTTTTTCCGGGTTCGGTTGAAACACGCCCCATAATCACAGCCCAATGGAGCAGTATCAGACTCATATTCTGACTAGAATTATGAGTATGACAACGTCAGGCTAGTAGTTCACCCTTTGTTTTAAACAATTTCTGTAAATGAGTTGACATACCACATACATTTACTTTATTATTTGTCTGCCAATTGACCTTCTCAATTAAACACTTTTTGGAATGTTTTTTTGCCATAGGGTTGTAGAAATGTATCTACAAACACATGAAGGTCTTTTGACTTGATGCACATCAACAGCAGTAAAGGGGGTTAAGGTTACATTAAATGCCATATCACAGGCTTCAGATATGTCGTAAACCATGAGAGTTGAGGAAAAATTAACAACAAATAGGTTAAGCAAGTTAGTAACACATTCTGGCTCTGTACAAATATTTACTATGGTTGCAGTTCTTTTTTTCATTGTTGACATTTCAATTTTCCCAGTCATATCGATAGAAACCATAAACTGGTGAGGTGGAGGATGGTCTTTCATGGATGTGTGGACTGCTTTAGTCGGACCATCATATATTTGCAGTGCCTCAATAATAACAGAGCATCAAGAGTATTGAAACTATTTTGCACTGGTGTACAGAGCTTTGGCCTTCCCTTAAGGAGTGAGTTCTAAATATTACTGACGCTTCCACCAGAGTGAGTTATTTTTTCAAAACGGAAGCTAGCTAGTTTTAGTTAGCTTCCGTTACCTAGCAACCTAGCATAATACTCGTCGTAGCAATGCTACTACCTGCTAGTGTTACTTGTTAGCCTCCTAACTGTACATTTTGAAGCCATACTATAGCGTTTGTCATATAGTTTTTGTCTATCGGAAAATTGTCGGTTGGAATGTTCAGAATCACACATGTGTGACGGTACTCTGTGGGGCCCGCTTTCGAACGATCACATATGTGTGACGCTACTCCTTAACAGGTTAAGACTACGCTGTGACCATGGCATGGAGAACACAGCGGTGGCTCGGTATATGCTGGAGAGAAGAGGAATAAACAGACGCAGTGTCATTACTGGCCTCAATGTCCACAATCAGAGGATAGAGCGGTTGTGGGCAGAGCTAAATAGTTGTGTCGTTTCACTTCAGTAACCTGTTTGCCTTCATGGAAAATGAGGGCATACTGGATTCTACAGATGAACTCCATTTGTTTTGTCTTCACTACATCTACTTGCCAAGACTTCAGGGAGCTCAGAGAGTTGAGAGCTGTAGAATTCCGAAATCCGTGGAACAACCATGGATTATCAACACAGGGAGGACAAACTCCTCTACAACTTTGGCAGAGAGGGGTTCTTAACAGTGCTGCTTCTGGTAACTTGGCAATTTATGAAATTCTTACAGGAAATGAGACCTTTGGAATCCACAGAATTTTTTGGTCTAGTGAAAAAAAAACGCTAACAAAACTGATTATTGAAAATGCAGCCGACACTTACAGTGACTAATGTAACAGTAACAACATTTGGATTTGCTTTATATCACTGTGCCTTGAACCTTTAAAGAAAAAACACAGGTGTGTTTTATAATAACATAATTCTCCAAAGACTCATTCCTCCATTTGTGTAGCTATTGTTTTCTTACTTCAGTTCTGTTCGACCAGTGATACCTTGCTTTAACAATTTAGCCATCACACATGGAATGAAATATACACTCAATATTTGCATTTTACTATATATTTAAAGTACATCCAATTACCTTTTTAACCTTCTCATACAGGTCAGGATGAGCAATGTCTTCCAAGACACGCATTTCAACCATTTCACACGCTCTCACGCCACACCTTGTATATCTCACGCTGAAAAGGCAACGCCAACCATGTAGCCCTGCTAACGTTGCAAACCAGCGGGACCACGGTCCGGATCCAGACCCAGACGCAATACAATTCGGACCGAAGCCAAAATCAACATTCTAATTTAGTCATGATCCAAGCGAGTTTTCATTGGTGCTTGATTTCACGCCTATATTGTTTTCCTACTAGATGTGGTTTCTATCTTCTGAGGTTGGCCACAACCTCTGTGGGTCACGCAGGTTGTGTGTGTCATTTGCAACAACACAGGCTAATCGATTTGCTATCGGTAGCTAGCCTACCTGTTTCTTCCTTAGCAAAAATAATGGCGGGACAAAACCCCGCGAAAAGTTGATTCCGAAAATCGCAAATTTCAGACAGAATTGACTGACAAGAACGCATTTGTGTTGCCGGTGGGGAGCACAAAACCGATGTGTTTAATCTGCAATGAGACGGTTGCCCTTGTCAAAAGTGGTAGAGCTAACGTGAAACTTCACTATGACACAAAGCATAGACACTAAACAAAATGACCCCCATAACTCCTAAACCTAAGTCAATTTTGAATGGGAGTCAATGGGAGAGGTAAGGGCCAGAATAAACCATGGTCCGTTCCGGACCCTCGACTGAATGGAAATTTGGTGAGTGGACCTTTTGAGTTTCTAATTGAGTACCCATGTGTAAACAGTAACGGACGAGGCAACATAGATGCGCTAACAGCCCTGAAAACTCCGCTGGGGGGGGGAATTGTGGTTGGCCCCCCAAAATACCAAATCTCACTCCAAGGTTTTTGGAAAAGTTGGCAGCCCTGATACAGAGTTGGTGATTGGAATCCTGGAGGAGGACCACCATGAACAAGACTTACAGCAATGGCCCGACCAGCAATTAAATAGTATTTTTCAGAAAATAAGCCGCATTTTCTAAAAGCTGCACCCCACCAGAATGGAAGCTTCGTGTTTGTAAACCGGAGTACAGGCCGCACTGGAATATAGGCCTGTACTCTTGTACTACACTTTAAACGGGAACAAAAATACCATACTGCCGGCTAGCATTGAGCGGAACAATGCTCACGACTGTTTATTTGCTCAGAAGCACTTTTCCATTGGACAGCTTGGATAGCCATTTAACTAGACAACATTCCCAATCAGGATGAACACTCAAATTATCTAAACTACAGACCATATCATTACACATATCAAAACAGAACGAACACAATTCGGTCTTTGTCAGGTGACACAGTTGCGAGAACTGAAGGGCATTATGGGAGTGGCCGCTATCTTCCAGGTATCAATGAAGTGGTGTTCTGTTGTTGGAGTTTGTTATTGATTCATTTTGTTTAGCTAGCTAGCATGATTCTAGTAATGACTAGCAGTAACTAGCTACACGTGTTCACTCACCGGAGTTTCCAGTTTGGGATTATTATATTGTATCACTTCAGTTGACACTCTCAAGTTGGATGTCTAATTGGTAAATAATCTTATTAGTATAATTACATGTAAATTATGATAATATTTTGAGTGTTTTATGTTACTTCATACCGAAATCCGGGAGCTTTTTCCTTAACACGTCTCATGGGAAAATCTTTGGAGGAAAAATGGGTTTCTTATTCGTGGGGAGTTCCCTTGAATTGAACGCATACTGCGCCCTCTTTAGGCAATAACTTGTACTACTCCTGATATTAGTAGCCCTAATTTCATGAGGGTTACAACCCCCCCCCAACTTGACTCTGCATGACTCCCTTCATGCTTCATTAGGTTTCAGCCTAAACGACACTAAGAGGGGAAATATCACAATCATTAATAGTGTCAAGGGTTTGACTGAAGCTTTCTAAGAGACTCTTAACAAAGGAGATTAAGGTTTTTCCTAATTCAGGGTAATAAAAACGACCAGGGGGTCGACGTGACCGCTCAGGTCTGCGTCTAATGTCACTTGTTTCTTCATGTGTCACATGATCACTCTCTGGTCGTGGATCAGGGTGAGTATTTCCTTTATATTTGTCAGTGATATGACTCATTTCCATGTCAGTTTCTTCTATCTCTTGGATTTCTGAAGAAGCATCCTTTTCGTCAGCAGCGTCAGCTGGACTGTCATTTCTCTCATCCAGTAGATCCCTTTCATTAGTAAGTAAGTAAGACTTTATTTATATAGCACATTTCATACAAGAATTGTAGCTCACAAGGTGCTTTACATAAAATCAATAAAAACGATAATACAAGTGATAAAAGTAATAATTAAAATAGCAAATTATAAAAACAATAATATAACTAAAACCCTTCTGAGATAAAATTACTTAAATGCTTCGGTAAAAAGGTAGGTTTTAAGCTGTCTTTTAAAAATGCCTAGCGTATTTGCTTCCCTAATATTCATGGATAATTCGTTCCATAGTTTTGGGGCGTAATTGACAAAGGCCGAATCACCAATCTTCTTATGACTGCTTCTGGTGACCTCTAATAGGCCTGCATTTGATGATCGCAGTGTTCTAGCTGGTGTATAGTTTATAAGGGAGTTAGCAATGTAGCTAGGTCCTTGTCCGTGTAGAGCTTTGTATGTGAGGAAAAGGACCTTAAAGTCAATTCTGAAGGTAACGGGCAGCCCGTGTAAAGTAGCTAGGACAGGACTAATGTGTTCTCTCCTTTTAGTTTTGGTTAATAATCTGGCTGCAGAATTTTGAATGAGCTGTAGTCTTTCAGTGGTTTAGAAGGTTCATCTGTGACATCAAGTGGAGGTATATCCACTTCAGTAGGTTCAGAGTTCATATCCGGAGGTTCCTCCGCTTCAGGCAGTACAGGAGACGTCTCAGCAGGTTCTACTGGCAGGGTCTCGGCTGCAGTTGGCACACCCTGAAGTTGGGGCCTCGACGGTTCAACTCGAGTCACAGTAGTGTGCTGTGGCTTTGGGACTTCGAACACCTGAATAACCCTTTCCTCTTGACTGACATGCGGCTGTATGGGGTAGACCAGAAAGTCATCCTCAGAGTCAGAGGTTTCTCCAAAGTGTTGAGATGGACTACATCTTGTTCTAGGCCGTTGGACTTTCGACTTGTCAGCTTCAATGTCCTAAGGTTCAACCAGGTCACTGCAGGGGAGTAGGAGATCCCTATGTAGGGTTCTGACAGGACCTTCTCTATCTATGGGCTGTATTTTGTAGACAGGTAGGTCTCCTATCTGTTTCAGAACTTTGTACATAGTGAACTCACACTTATCCGCAAGCTTGTGTTTGTTCCGTAGGCGCACATTTCTTACAAGGACTTGGTCGCCTTCTTGTAGTGTTGACTCTCTGACATTCATGTCAAAGCGGCGTTTGTTCTGATCAGCAACCTTCTGTGAATTCCTCTTGGCTATCTGGTAGCTTTCTTTAAGCCGTGCCTTCAGGTTTCTCACATACTGGGAGTGAGTCTTAGGAGTATTATTCCCTATGGGCAAACCGAAAGCAAGGTCGACGGGGAGCCGAGGCATGAGTTCCTACGGGCTAAACCCTGTGACCTCATTTTTACTGCAATTATAGGCATGTGTTAGGGGCTTCACATAGTCACGCCAGTGGCTTTTCTTCTTGTCAGTTAACGTCCCTAGCATGCCAAGCAATGTCCGATTTAATCTCTCAACAGGGTTTCCCCTGGGGTGATAGGGACTGGTGCGCACCTTGGTGATGCCGGCTAGGTTACAGAGTTCTTTAATGAGCTGAGACTCAAAATCCCTACCTTGGTCACTTCGTAGGCACTCTGGAAAGCCATAATGGACTAAGTACTGCTCCCACAGGGCTTTAGCGACTGTCGTAGCCTTCTGATCTTTTGTGGGTATGGCAATGGGGTACTTAGTAAAATGGTCAGTGATAACTAAGATATCCTTAGTATCGTGACTGTCGGGCTCCAAGGATAGATAGTCCATGCATACCAGTTCCATAGGACGTGTTGTTTGGATATTCACGAGGTGCTGACTTTTCAGGCGGCGTTTTCCTTCTGACACAACGTCCGCATGTCTTTAACTTGTGCTCTACATATACAGCGATCTTCGGCCAATAAATTACTCCTTTAACTATCACTGCCAACTAATTTCTTAACAATACCTATATAACCACAAGAAAAAGGCAATTCATTAAAAAAAGAGACCAGTTGGACAGCTTGATCGTACAGCAACATAATGACCCAAACCATGGCAATTATTGTATTTTTCTTGCTATCATATAGTACTACCTCATTATAGCTTGAGAGGGTTATCTGTACCAGCACTATATAGACAAAACTTAATTTACTTATATTGCTGCAGAATGGCTTTAAGTTGTTAACTCATAACATCTACTCATTTAACAATGTCATACTACCCAGTTATTTACACATGACTCTCGAGACTTGCCATGATAGCTTGGCTTAATTCCTCGTCATCAGAAGAAAAATCTGAGATGGAACCCATGATCGAAAGGTAGGTTGCATAGTCGTCATTGCTGATTGAATCTGGTTAACTGAGGCAACATTTTCCACGTGCTGGTTCGCTCTGGTCATGGTGTCACTGGACCCCTGCTGTGATGCAGAGGGCTGGTTCGCTCTGGTCATGACGTCACTGGACCCCTGCTGTGATGCAGAGGGCTGGTTCGCTCTGGCTCTCCTTGTGAAACGATACCTAGAAACCTGCTCTGTTGATGCAAGTTGGGCTCCCCTAGCCCTTGTAGTCATAAAGTTGTTGGTCTAATTGGCAGTGGTAGCTGTGTGGTCATTCGCTGATGACGTGTCAACTTTTACACAATTGTCCTCTGAATCTGAACTGTTAACTAAAACAAAACAAACACAAAAAGGGAAAAGTTAAATGTAATCATAAAATCAATCAAAAAATAAAGGGTTTAAACAAATTGACCAAACCATGAAAACTGTGTGCTCCAAACCGGGCAAAAAGCTCTGCTTTACAATTATTATTTGTTTAAAGCTCACAGGAACTGGAAGGATGGTTGATGGTCTAATGTACACAGCCTTTGATCTGAATACTTTATGAATCATAAAGCCATTCAGTTCCTGTCCTCGGCGCAACTTTGGTGAAATCAATTTGTTTCCACATGGCATCAAAAGTTCAATACTGGAAAGAAAATGGAAAAAAAAGAAAACATTTAAATTAAATTTCAAAACAATGTCACAATTTAACCATGAATATTCAGAATATTTCAACAATACCGGACATCCTCAAGAATTCTGTCCTTGAAGGCTTCCCTAAACTCTGCAATAACCATCCTGCAGTCCTCTTAATTTTAAAGTTAGTCTTGTTTCTCTCAAAAGTGTGTCTATCAGTGGGAGAGCCTTTTCCAGTGTTCTGCCCTGTAATCACAGACTATCCATTTGCCCTAGCAGACAATGATATCGCGCCACATCCAGCATCGTAACTAGCATAACGATAACGTTAGCTTAGAAGCAGGAAAAAGCGGTGGCTTCAATAAAACAATATTTCCTGCTACAGAAATAATTTTACCTTAATGAGTAACATTAAACTCACCTCTTCCTTGCCTTTGAAGCCCATCCACCGAAATACTGCTGTGTTTGATATCGGAGTTGCGCCATCACTTGGCTAGCATTAAGACTAGAGCTAGCTCCTGAAAGAGTGCTGCTGCCGCTACTTCATGGCGCACCTGATCCAGGTCTGAAGAGCCGGCGCATTTCGTCGTCAACGTTAGAGCTGGAGTTAGAAATAGCCCCTGTAGAGGGCTGTCATGTTTGATCTAACATGTTTGATAATGACGCCGCAGCATTTGGAGTATTTAAAATAGTGTTAAGTAGTCCAATGGCTTCATTCAGCCGCCCACTGTCTGCCATCTTGTCATGTCACTCTTGATAGGGAAGGTGTGCGTTAGTTACATGTACCCGAAATTCTTCTTCGTGTTTAAACCTCCTGGTATGTTTAACGTCTGTAATTACGTAATTGATTTATTTTTTTTGCTTCAGATTTAATGACTATTCGTAATGGGGACAACCCTGTAAACATAAAATTAACCTGCTGATATCTTTTCAATGTCTTTTACACATTTTGTATCATCGGTGTTCCTTGGGGTCAATTTGACCCCAGGCTCTTTTAGCTGTATAAAACATAGGACATATAAAACATTTTACACACATTCATTTTTGTTGTTTTATTGAGGTCACTATAACATGTTATAATTATATAATGTTCATTATAATTCTACATATTCAATATAATATTAAAAAAACTTCCCTCTGTTTTAGGGCTCTAACATAACCATATCTGTAGTATTGCGAGAACCACTAGTAGTTCACATGACATGGGACATAATTCTCCTGAGAACTTTGATGTTTCCCGTGCCATGGGGGAGGGGAAAATTCTCATGGTTTACCAAACAAAGGGGAGGAGCAAACACTATAAAGGTGTGAACAGAAGCTATTCTAAACCATTTGTCTTTGTGCGCTCGCCATGTTCTCTCTGAAATGAAAATTACATCCAAGAAAAGATTTTCTGTCAATGAGATTTTGTCTCAGGTTTTTGACTGGGAAAGTGACATTGAGGAGAATGTCTCTGAGACAGATTATATTATTGAGGACCCTGATACTGAGGCATCCTCCTCAGATGAGAATGAGTGTCCTGTTGTTGACCCTCCAGTTGCCTCTCAACCACCAGCAGACCCATTACCTTCCAAAAATGGAAAGTTATCATAGTCCCGCTCCCCACTTGAACAACAGGGTAGACTTAGTGCTGCTAATGTCATCAAAATGGTTCCAGGGCCCACTAGATATGCCGTCAGCCATATCCAAGATATCAAATCAGCATTTGAGCTTTTCATTAACACCATCAATTGAAAAGGATATACTTAAAATTATAAACTTAGAGGGTAGGCGTGTGTATGGGGACGGTTGGAAAGACTTTGATGTGACTGACTTGCAAGCTTACATTGGGTTGCTCATTTTGGAAAGAGTCTACAAGTCAAAAGGAGAAGCAACAGCAAGCCTTTGGAATGCTGACACTGGAAGGGAAATATTTCCAGCCACCATGTCTCTGAAGACATTCCATGTTTTCTCCCGTGTCATATGCTTTGATGACAAAGAAACAAGACAGGGCAGACGAGAGCGTGACAAACTCACAGCAATACAGGATGTATGGGAAAAGTGGGTACAGCGATTACCCTTTCTTTACTATCCAGGCCCCCACATCACTGTGGATGAATGTCTGGTTTCGTGGGCGCTGTCCCTTCAGACAATACTTACCAAGAAAACCAGCCAAATATGGCATATAAATATGGGCCTCATGTGATGGACAGTCTAGCTATGCCTGGAATATGCATCAGGTACACAGGTAAATTCCCAGGAGAAGAACCTGAAAAAAATCAAGGCATGAGGGTGGTACTAGACATGGCCGAGGGACTGAATGGCCATAACATTACATGTGATAATTTGTTCACATCGTATGCCCTGGGTGAAGAACTGCTAAAAAGTAAGGTTACCATGTTGCGGACAGTGATAAAAAGTAAGCCAGAACTTCCCTCTGAGCTTCTTGCGATAAGAACAGGAAGGTAACATCTTCAATGTTTGCCTTCACTGAAAAAGCCACTGTCGTCTCCTATTGCCCCAAGAAAGGGAAAAATGTCCTGCTAATGAGCACTACGCACAAAGATGCTGTTCTGAGCACCAGAGAAGACCGAAAAGCACAAATGGTCCTGGATTATAATGAGACAAAGGGAGGGGTTGATAATTTGGACAAGGTCACAGCCACCTACAGCTGCCGACGCATGACGGCAGCTCTCACATCATTGCCTACAATGCCTTTGTGTAATGGTGTGAAATAAACAAGGACTGGAACATCGGAAAACTGAGTCGAAGGAGAATTTTCCTGGAGAAGATGGGGTACGAGCTAGTGGAACCTCACATCGAGAGAAGACGGTGCCTTCCAAGAGCACAAACCATAGTTGTGGGTGTTAAATTTACCTTGTTTTATGTTTTATTAATGTTGTGTGCATGTTTGAGTTGAGTGTTATGGTTCTGTTTATGAGGTTTGTCAATGGATGATGTTAGTGACTATAAGTAGTGTTGTTGTTGTTACCATAACTGTGAACTGTATGTGATTTAATGACTTGCAGTTGGCATTCACATGTGAGTGGTGGTGTTGTAATAAAGCCTGTAGTCGAGCAGTATATGGGACACAGGACAAAAAGCTATTCTTGTTGTGTTTGACAGGTGGACACAATGATGCTAACGAGAACGAGACACAGGTGAAGACGATGACAGGGAAACACTAGGGCAGGGCAAAACCAAAAACAACAGGGGGGCACGGCTGTGGCCGTGACAACACTGACCAAGCTCAGTGGGGAGTATGAAGATATAAAGGCAGCAGCGCAAACCCTAGCAGTATCATGGGACACCAGCACTTCTTTTAACAAAAATCGTGCACGGCGTGCAAAAGAGGCACTTCGATGAACTTTGTGAAGACCAACGGCTTCAGAATGCAGAATTCCTTTAATAGTACCTCATTCATTCTTTTCAGCCAGTTAGATATGTTGTCTCTCTACCATCACGTGGGACGCATCCTAGACTACATTGTTTTTTCCACAACTAGCCTAGCCTGTATGGCTCAGCAGAGGGCCGTCTCTTCTCACTGTGGCTTTCTAATTTAGACATTTGTCTATACGACAGGGCTCTAAATGAGATAAAACATGATCAGAATGGATAATATTGTCGTGAATTTACCCAAAGTTGAATGCTAGCAATCTAGAAGGTAATTTACCTAAAGTTTAATGCTAACAATCTAGAACGGGGCTGCATTACATTGCTAGTAACGTTTGCCTCACTGTAACTCCAATTAAACTATACGGCCAACTTAAGTTATAATATATACATTACCTGAAAAATCATTGAGATTTTTTCAGTGGAGAGATCCTCCACCCTGACTCTGAGCCGCCGACTCCCCCGAAAAACAATGAAGCTCGCAGCCATCTTGAACTGTGCATGTACTGATAGAAATACGCCTGCACCTCCACATTTCCGGTCCGTGTACTTTTGCGTTCATTCATTATTCTATTTTTGGAAGTGAAATCAAATTCTAGAAAAGGTGTCAGTTTGGTTTTCTGATTCATATGAAAAAGAAAAATACAGAAATGGCGTTATTTTTCTTTCATAATACATTGTAGTTATATAATGTTTAAAACTATAATACAAAATAAATAATAATAATAAAACATTTATTTTATATTTCTTACTTTTTCATTTTAACTGCTGTCGATACATCTACTTCCAACTGCGCATCAGACTTTCCCCGCTTGAGTTTGTGACCATCACAAAATCTTCGCACATTCATCACAGACAGAGCACCCACGTCCCACACCAACGTCTGTAAGGTGCTGTGAAATGTCAGCATGAGTTGCATGCCTTCTCAACATATCACTAATTATATCAGCGTATGCCTCAAGAGAAGCCATGCTAGTCATTCAAATCACCCCGTCAGATAATTCAAAAAGATTACCCGCCAGGTCATAGCCTAGTTTTTCCAGGTCAACAGCATCACCAGGTGGCCCATCCTTAGGAATTCATTTGAATGACGTTCTCTCATTATTGCATTTTCCCTTTTTATATGAATCCAAATTAATATTCATTTGATACATAGAAACAAGAAAGGGGTCAATATATTTTTTTTTATCCTAAATTATATAAAAAAACAATCTACATTTCATTCAATTAGTGACTACAGATTTTAGGAAAATGAAATACCACTTGTTTTTTGTTTTTAATTTCACTTCCAAAAATAGAATAATGAATGAACGCAAAAGTACACGGACCGTAGAATATGATTTCATTTAATAATTTAATTCAAATTGTTTTCACACGTATCATAGTCAAATTCATAGTTAAAACATTTATTTTTTAAAGAGCCGTTTAATAAATTGTTTTAAAAAGTGTTGACTCTGGCATATGCTCACCATCTTTCAAATATTACTAATGAACAACTTTAGGTCCAGCCAGGTGCCCTATGCTGGCTCGGCCAGTATACTTAAGTAATCTTGTAATTTGTAGGTTAGCTTTACAAATTAAATAGAATTTAACTAACATTATCACATGATGACTAAACAATGTATCATCTAATAACAGTACACAAATTTGCCCACAACTTACCGTATCTATCTCTGGGGAAGTCTGAGGTATCATAAATTGAGCGATTCCACTCTGCATCCTCTGTCCTTGCGTTGCCCTGACATGGTAGTCCCCTACTGAGTGTTGTGTCAGGTCGGACCGGCCACCATGGGTGACAGAAAATATCCTGTGTCAAACTTTACAGTTTGTTTCCCATGAAGGGACTGACCCACTCGTTCTCCGTCTGCCACTCACTTCTATATTTTGAAACCCTCTTTCGTTTGACAGGCGGACTTGGGCCAAAGCAGGGTGGCCACGGGTCCTTCAAAAGTCTTAAATCACTTTTCTCAAAAATAAGGCCTTATAAAGTATTAAACTGTCTTAAATTCAGATTAGATGGGTCTTATTTTTTTTTGTGTATCATGTCACTGCGAAAATGCAGTCAATCTGTTCTGCCAGGTCGAATATTTTTTTACAGTAAGCTATGTGCTGCGTTGTCTATGGTTAGGTCAGAGCGTAGCCGACTGCGCAGCTTTTGATGACGTAAAGCATCGGCAATACAGGTAATACAGGTTGATAGCCACTCAACTTAGAAACATGGGGAAATGCAAGTTCAATAACAAAAAAAGAAGTATTCTTGGTTATGGTTGGTGCCTGGAAATGCTTATGAAGTGAACTGCGTTATGTTACGTCCCTTATTGAATCAGTAAGGGACAGAGAATTTTATTGTTCTATACGGGACGGACCCGTATTATACGGGACGGGTGGCACAGTGTTACCAACTCCTCAGTAAGGAAAGTAGCTATTGGCTGTCCTAAAAGTCGCTAAATGACGCAATCGCCTAATTTGCATAATTGTCAAGGCTGCTGTCTGGGAGAGAGGAACAACATTGATGGAGAGACAAAAATTAAAAACACCCTAAATATGTTTAGAACTACAAATGAATTTTCTTTTGTTGATAGTTTTTTTTTGGGTGTTCTGGCATGACAAAGGCCATCAAATGTCTTTATGACTTTAATGCTTATTCTATACCCACATTAGGCTACATAAATTATTTATTTGTGTGACAGTGAAGAAACGTTTACATTTATATATATTTATGTACAGTATTCATTTTGCTCTGCAAGCCAGGGCGGGAACAACGGTGGCTTAGCGCATGCGTGATTCATTTGCAGTCTGGATGCGGAGTGTATGGGTCTACTGCTGTCTGCAGCTGGGACTGGTGCGCAGGGCTATTGTGAGACTGACCGCCTGTGAGTGGTTAGAGATGGCGGAGGAGCTCACGGCAGCACCCGCTGCTCGCTGAGGACAGTACTGCAAACCGATCCGTGCTTTCATGTCAGTCTCCAAAACACTAGCAAGTCTCCAACAACACTGGAAAAAGTCGCTAGATTTGTCGCTAGTCGCTTTTGACAATAAAAGTCGCCAGGAGGGTTTGGAAAGTCACCAGATCTAGCAAGAAAGTCGCTAAATTGGCAACACTGTACGGGACTGTTTTGCTCTGCGCATCAGTGCAGGTTTATATTGGTGATTTTATGGGTATTTGGGTGGCTTTGAAAAGAACCTTTGTGTAATTTCGCAAGCATTAGCCTACTTGATGCTCCTCGGGCCAACCAGAACATTCCCGTGGAACAACTCCTTCCCCATATGGTTCAGGTGAACCCCGTCCCTTCTAAAATGGTCCTGGTCGTGGCGGATGTTGCCGGTGGAGACGCCAACCCTGCCCATGAAGCTGGCCAGTCCGGTGTTCACCAAGCGCCTTGCGCGCTCAATGCCATAGGCACTGTTCTCGCCTGTCTCCGGTACACTCTACGCTGGATGATGTCCGAGAAGAGAACCATGGTGTCGGGGAACATCCTGTGGATGCAGTCGAGGTCTCCCCTGATGCTGTGCAAAAGACTACACCCCGACTGCGATCCTAGGTTGTTCCCCCCGAGATGGATGACCATCACAGCAGGTGCCGGACCCAACGTCTTGCGAAGAACCGGCGGAAGCTGCTCCCACCGCATCCCGCTCCGGCCCATCCAGCGGACCTGGCCGTCCAGCCCAAGGTTTGGGTGAACCCTGCTGGCCGTGTGGCAGTCAGGTGGCGCTCCAACCAGTGCACCAGCAAACTTCCGATGATCCATATGGCCATTGTAATAGTTGGTAATGAAGTTAAATGATAGTGACAGCTAATAAAGGGATGGATATGTAAAAAAGTGGGCACACCTCCCAAAATGTTAAGGGACACAGGCGGGAAGATGGTAGGCTACTGTACATTTGACTCCTCCCACCTGTCACTCGCTATGACCAGCTAATCAAATCAAAGAGAAAACATGGCAGCCTACATACGTGTACACATCATAACCACATGTTAAACAGTCAATAATCAATAATAGTACTTCGAGTGTGAAATTGCTTAATTAAAAAGGTAGCTTCCTATCTGCTATCTAATGTTAGGTAGCTAATTTGTTCTCAAAGGATGTGATGGCTAAATATCGCCTACCCGTTGTATCGATGACTTCACTGTTGGTGCATATTGCGAATTAATCAACAGCCAAGTTACCTCTTAGGTAGTTGTCATCAAATCAAAGAAATTGTAGATCAAAACAAGTTGTTTCCATCCTGGAAGCTGATTGGCTGACTCCACGTTCTACATTGACAGTAAAAAGGAAACATTACCATTCACCCACGTTACAATTTTAAACAAATGTTTACAAAACTAGAGAGGGTCCAGAGGGTCTGCATCTGACCTGTTGTGTAGCCTGCTCTGTTACTGAATTAGAATGTTTTGCCAATTTTCATATTGCGAGCAGGTCGCTGCAGTCTATCCCTGTTAGTCAGCCTTCGCATGCTGTTCCTGCAATAGACAAGTCTCACACTCCTTTACAAGTTTAGTAAAGCTACTATTTTAGACTTTATAGCCTTTACAGCCTTTCGATGGTGTAGTTGTTGCCTTTATAGTCGGCATGCATTAGTTTGACACTAATGTCGCTGGGGAGGTAGCGGCGGGCATGGGCCGTGCTCCCTCCGGTAGTGGCTGACAGTTGGGTGAAAGGACTCGATATATGGTCATGCAACGGCTTTTGGTCCATCTTATTGGCTGGTTCATGTCTCCCTCTCTGGTCCTTCGGAGGAGCAAGAAGATTTGTACTCTTTTTATTCATCACAAAGGACCAGGCTGTCATTGGCTGGGAGGTATCCTAAAGTGGCAATAAAGAAGTGTTTGCAGACTTGCTGTAGATGAAAAGACCTGCCCTGCCGAATGGATTTTCCATCATTTCAACACTTTTGCGGTTGGTACCTGGGTTATACTGTAAACATGAATAAACGTTTCTCTGAGTGAGGCATGCCCCAGATTTCCGGTACAGTTACAAAAAAAAAGACGTAATCAGATTACAGATACTTTTAGGAAAAATTTGGATTACAAACAGGATTACACCTATAAAATAAAAATTTCTGTGGGCAATGTAGAACAGAAGACAAATTAAAATATCATATTTTGATTCAAAGTTATGACCATTATAGTGATTAGTGGAACATTTTGAAAAAACGGAATTCCCCTCCTCCTAAAGTAGCTAGCTAGCGCTATGGCTGGATACTCCTCTTCATAAACTAAAAAACGTTCGACTTTCTTCCACAATCGACCAAATTGGCCAAACAAGGCATTTACATTTATCTTAAAGTGTACATAATCTAGCTAGAATTCATGTTTTGCCAAGTTTCTCAGAAATCTGCTTAAATCAAGGCTAAACAGTGCTACTACTGTCATAGTTGCCTGTCATGAACGGCCAAACTGGACACGTAATTCTTTCCTGAAATAATTCAGGTCACTCCCACAAACAAATTCTTCGTAAGTAAAACGTTTAGACTTTTAATTGATAATATTGACAACACATATTAAGAAATTTGTCTTTACACATAATATCGTTGCCAATTCCAATTTGAAGCGATAAATCTAACACTATAGGCAATCTCCCATGGTATCCGCTCTGCCTGTGCATTGAAGTAATCCAAAGTAACGGAATGTAATCAGGTTTCATTACTTAAATATTGTGATACTTGGATTAGGTTACTGATTACAATTTTTAACAGGTAATCTGTAATTGTATCTGATTACATTTTTTAAGTAATCCCCCCAACCCTGCATATAACATTGTCTCCTGCACTTGGGACCACATGGTTTTAAAATTATTTTCCAAAATCGTTCAGCCCTATTTGGTACTTCTGAGCTTGTGTGTGATTAGGTTATTTAGGGGTGTGTCATGTGGCTGAGCCTTACCCACTCGCACTTCCTACTCCTGCACTGTCAGTGTGAAGCTGTCACAGGCTCGCCCTGACTAGTCTTCATGACACGAAAAGTACCATTCATGGCATATGATTACGATTACTTATTGATGGAAAGCCATCTATTTGTTGTTTCCAATGCATGTGTGTATTCTGATCGCATATGGGAGCCGCGAGAGGTCATTTACAATAAATAAATAAAACGTTTTTAATTTTCAATTTTGAAATTAATATAAAATATTTATGATTTAAATTACGTGTTATTCTTAATTTATCTGACCTATTTTTGATCTGTGACGTGTCTTGTATCTCGTCAATGGCGGGAAATCTTACTTGACGGAATAGGCTACCTCAAAAATCGAACAATGGAGCGGTGGTTATTAGGTCGTAAAAGGAAAGCTGGAGAATCAAATGCAACAAGCGAGTCCTCAGAAAATGAATCCCTGAAAACTAAAAGAAGGACTCTTAGAAAGTACTCAAGTGAGTACCTATCGCTGGGATTCACAAGTTTGGGACCAGAAAATCCCTTGCCCGTCTGTGTGCTATGCTTGGAGGTGCTAGCAAACGAGGCACTGAAACCATGCAAGCTGCGCCCCAATGTAGAAACCAAACATGGACAGTATTAATCCATGCCTCGAGAATTTTTCGAAAACAAGCTGAAAGAGTATCTGAGCCGTAGGAAAGCAATTGAATCCACGTGTGTCACTGGGAGTGAAAACGCCAAGGAAGTTGAGGTGTCCTACCGAATAGTAAAGCTGATCGCAAAAACCGGGAAGCCACACACCATTGGGGAGGATTTGATTTTACTGCCAAAGAGATGGTTGGAGTCATGATTGGTGAGAAAGCAGCTAAACAACTTAATTTGATTTCTTTGTCTGATAACACAGTAAAGCACCATATTGATGATATGGCTGAAGATGTGTTGAAGCAGCTAGTGAGCAGAATACGAGCAAGCCGTTTCTATGCTCTCCAGATTGATGAATCAACAGACATTTCAAGCTTGGCAAATGTGCTTGCTTTTGTCAGATATGAACATGATGGAGAAATACATGAAGATGTTCTGTTTTGCAAACCTTCACCCTCACATACTACAGCGGAAACCATTTTTGAAACTCTGAATGGATTCATGGTTTCCAATGAAATAGATTGGACAAAGTGTGTGGGACTAAGCACTGACGGAGCTCGGGCCATGGTGGGGAGACTCACTGGCGTTGTGAAAAGGGTCAAAGACGTGGCTCCACCAGTTACAGCTGTCCACTGCAGTATCGACAGAGAGGCACTGGCAACAAAGACGATGCCTGCGGAATTAACGGCGGTTTTGGATGAAGCAGTGAGAACAGTAAATTTCATCAAAAGTCGTCCACTGCAGTCACGCCTGTTTGCCATATTATACGCGGAGATGGGAAGCGACCACCGGCAGCTTCTCCTGCACACTGAAGTCTGGTGGCTTTCACGTGGTAAGGTACTCACCCGACTTTTTGAACTGCGTGACGAAGGTTTGAACTGTCAGATTAATTTCTGTGACTTCAAGTGGCTTTGTAAATTGGCATATTTGGCCAATATTTTCGGATACTTAAATGGACTCTATCCCTTCATGGAAAAGCAGTGACCATGTTTCATGTCCACAGTAAGATAGAAGCCACAATAAGGAAGCTCAAAAGATCAAAAGGTTGCCACAACTCAAACAAAAGTGTGCTGCGGACAAACATAATGGTCTCCTCCCTCTCCCGGCGTCCTCTTAAAGGAGAAAAGCCCGCCGGGTCCAGGTGTAGCCACTTAGCGGCCAGGAGGCCGTCACAGTCTTTTGCCTTTGCACGGCAGAACACCAGACATGTTCTGCCCCACTGGAGATCCCTGATCTCAGGCTACCTCCACCCTTTGCCTCCCACCTCCTTTGTCAACCAGGATTCTAATGTAGTCTTCCATCAATACTGTAAAATATTGGATATTGCTTGAAGCACTTATCTAATGACTATTATGACCAGGGGCGGTGCCAGAGAATTGTTAATGCAGGTGCTGAGGGGGTGCTAGATCATTGACAGGGGGAGCTGCACATATAATGCATGAGGCACCTCTTTTCTGAACTTTTCCTGCACCCCGTTGTTACACCACGACATCACCGCAGCTCCATCATTGCACTGGTCAATGCAGGCCTTGACATCAATGTTGCAATGACAAAGTTATTTTAATACACTGTAGAAGTGAATCCGCATCCAATCCATCAGCTGGCATAAAGTTTAAAAACTCCATAACATTCCCGGCGTGCAGGTAGCAAACTACTACCGAAATCTGTTGTTTTTTTGCTTATGTCTTTACTCTCATCTACAATTAAGGCAAAAAACATCACCCAATTCATCACTGATCTGCCATATCAGCCATATTAGCGATGATCTCATTTTGCATTTCATGGTGAGTATATTTAGCATTTGACAGATTTTCAGTTATCTTCTTAGCAACAGTTTGGTCAAACATGCTGATGACATTGAGGATTTCGACAAAGTTTTCCCTGTTCCCTGAGTGCTCATCCATGCTGAGAAATGCCTTGACATGCCGTGTAGCGCACTCTCCACCACAGCCTTCATATAGTGCTGTTAACTAGTAATGTTAACCCTTGAGATATTTCCCCGTAGTTGTGCCATGCATGGATTTCAATCCCAAAAGTTCCTCTGTAACGCACAGTCGAGTCCACTCCACGGATAAATATTGACAGCTGGGCAGTATCAGATGTATCGCTGCTCTCACAGCAAGGGAGCATGCAACAAAATATTTTCCCTTTCCCATCAGCTGTTGTTTTAGATTGGTGGCAAGGTCACAAACACGATCAGTAACAGTGTTCCTGCTAAGGCTCACATTTAAAAATGCTTGCCTTTTTTCAGGGCACACGATGTCGCAAATTTTATCCATGCAGTCCTTGACAAATTCTCCCTCGCTAAAGGGTCGGGCTACTTTAGCTATCTCCGCTGCCACAATATAGCTTGACTTCACAGCAGCCTCACTTTTAGATTTGGCATTTACAAACATAGTCTGCTGTGACACCAGACTTCTTTTTAACTCCTTTACCTTCTGGTGCTTCTGTGTCATGTCCAGATGTTTGTATTTGTCTTGGTGTTTGGTCTCATAGTGCCGCCTTAAATTATACTCTTTCATGACAGCCACCTCGGCTCTGCACACAAGACACACAGGTTTCCCCTTTACCTCCATAAACATATATTCTGCCTCCCACCTCTCTTGGAAACCCGTTTTCGTGGTCCACCTTTCGTTCGGCCATTTTTTTTTGCTGTTGAATGATGGACAGGTTTCAAGCTAAACTTGATCTCAGGTGATGAGGCTGCAGACAGCGAGCGCTTGCCTGCGTAAATTGACGTATGCTACCAATGCGGGGACAGTGCATTGTGGGACTTGCAGCATTTGTGGTGCGTTCGACATACGCGGCCGCGGCAGACAAGCTCTGATAGATAGATGGGTACTTTAGTAATCCCGAGGGAAAATTAGGCGGGCCAAATTAAATTACACCGTTGTAATCAAATCAATGGAACTTTTTGCAACATTGTGAGGAGGTGGCGGGCAGATTAAATGGCTTGTTGGTCCTGATCAGGCCTGCAGGCCTTGAGTTTGACACATGTGGATTAAACCATCTGTTTTCCCTACTTTCAGATGACAGTTCCCTTGACACTTCAGGAGCCATTATGTTGAGGATTTCATTCTGAATCTCATGAGAGCAATACATTTTCACATCTCTGCATCCAAGATGCCAGGACTGCACTGTCTCTTCCTCGTACTTCCAACAATTTAAAGAAAAGGCTTTGTTCACCAGCACTATGCCTGAAAGGCTAGCCCTGCTCTGCCAGAAGTTGCATAGTCTCCATTACTTTGATAGGCTTCCCTTGCATGTGCCTGGTCTTCTCTGTTTTGCAGACTGAAGTTGACTTGCTACTGATAAATTATTTGTATAGTGTAGCAACTTGACTGTGGCTTCTCTATGACATGAACTGGCCTCATGTTTTTCTAAATCTTTCCGTAGCATTCTTCCAATTTGAAAAACCTTGTTTGATAAAAGCCTCACTTTTCATTTCTCCTTTCCCTTTAACTGGCAATTGTTAACGGCTCAATTCCCAGAGCAGGTGTTTTGTCACTGGCCCAGCACTGTCCACTTTCAGAGCATTATCTCTCCCTATAGAATGAAGATGTTCTTTTATTTTATTTACAGTAGCTTTAACTAATTATAAATAATCCCTATTCAAAGTTTTTTCAGAAAGTGTCTCCTGCCAGACAAACCTTGTTTTAATTCTGTGCTGCTCTCTGTCATCTGGCCCAGCAGATGTTGAGGGAATGTACGCCGTCAGAGTTGATTGCATGAAAGTTGTGCATTCAATTATTAAATAACTACTCAATACTGTATAAAAAGTAGGTTTGATTTAAAAATACAGCGTTTCCTTTAGGATTTTTTTTGGCCGTGGGGGCAAAACCTCATCTTCAAGCACTATTTACAAAACCTCTGAATCGTCTTGCAAAATGAAACTTTCGCCTCAAAACAGATTTACCTGTGCTCAAAATCAAACACTGCTCTCAAATCATAAACAAAGTGATCAAAATTATATACACTGTCAAGCAGTCAGTAAACAATACACCGAAATATAGATTAGACATTTTTACGTAATCTCAAAACAAATTTCATATTTATCCGTCATTGTCTTTTGATGAACAAAAACATGTTTTTATCATAGTAGCTCAAAATTGATCAGAAATTACTACTCTGATTTGCTCTTTGTTTTTTCTCCTCCTTGTAACCCTATACAGTACTGTACACTGCATCTCACTACTCACAACTCACTCTTGTTCTTTGTTGATATGAACCTGCAACCAGTCAAAATCTATTGAGCAGTCAGTACTGTTACTGTAACATTATACATTTACATTTAGTCATTTAGCAGACGCTCTTATCCAGAGCGACTTACAGTAAGTACAGGGACATTCTCCCCGAGGCAAGTAGGGTGAAGTGCGTGAGCAAGGGCGTTCAGCAATCACTATCGAATCAACAGTCACGTGCAATTTAGCTAGCAGGTGAAGAATACAAACAACGAAAATCACCAGTTAACTTAATTTAAATTTGCAAGAACTATAGACTAATACAATAACAAGCTGAAATGAACATAAGTTATATGACTTACAGTTCTCAAGGACGCACAGTGGCGCGCGTGCCCCCTCGTGGTGTGAAGCACGTGTCCGTGCTATTCTCCGACATGCACTCTAACAATCACGGCTGATAGACGGCCTTTTGTACAGCCCTATTTCTGATACTGTGTTACCGTTACTAGTTGGTAACAACCAGTGGCGTTTTTATATGTAAAAAATTGGTGGGGCAAGAACCATTTCAAAATATAGGATAAATACCAGTAGAGCTACAAAACTCCCTCTTGCTACTGATGTGTTTATTTAACACATCAACAAACATCGTGGCTCCACAAAACACTTTTAACAACGTTTCAAGTGTTTCAACACCTGGTAGAAGCGTCTTGCTTCTACCAGATGTTGAAGTACACAAACTGGAGAGAGAGAGAGCTTCTTGTGTAATTGCTCTCCTTCTCTCTCACACACATGTACAATTACCACTGTCATATTTACAAACCTAAATTAGAAATGCAACCAAGCTCAGAACCAATTTGCCTACAGAGCCATGTGCGAACAGCAATGTGCTCAACACCACTTAAGGCCACAACGAAGCGGAAAGACAACTTTTTAGGGATACAGATCGATCCTATGACAACAACCTTAATAGATAAGCATGGACACACTGACACTCGTCATTATCTATATCTATTGATCCAGCTCAGAAATATGACCAATGCACCGACCAGCACCACAAAGGCAGGACGATAAAACATGCTTTCACTCACCAAGGCTGAGAGCTCACTTGAAGAGAAAGGTGCTTTATTTTGTATGCTAACCGTTAGCCACGTTTTTTCAAAAACCACTCCACGTTAAACCTGTGGTTACTTTTACCAGCAGTTTGAGCGATGACAATATTGTGGCTAATGGGCACCACCAAGTCGCTTTACTTCAACTTTCTCCTCCAAATTAAGGGTTTATCGGGTATATACAAGGGTATATAACTGGTGCTCGAGTATGAAATCCACTTTATTCATTTTCTCAACTTATCTGGAGTTTGTGAAGCTAACAAGCTAGCTAAGACAATCTACCCTCCTCGCTCTTCTTGCCGACTAATGTTGGCGCTAGACAGACAGACAGCCAATCAGGTCTGAAATACAAAATGACGCTGTGGTGGGGCTACAGGCTGCCTGCCCCACTTGGCATCAAATTTGTGTGATCCACATTACATTCTGAGCATGCGTATTAATACTTTCCCATGTCCAATGTACATTGCATTGTGAGAGAGGGGCTAGCCCCACCAGAGCCCAACCTTCCAGATTAGCCTATGGCCGACTACTGCGACCTCAAATCGGCAGAACGCAGTCTGAAGCAGCAAGGCAGGGACCAATGAACATGAAATAAAATAATAACACAAATGAATGATATGCAATTTAGGAAGATGCTATATTCATAGATAATAAATTATACCAAGTAATCTTCGAGAAATAAAAAAGAACATAATTTTGTTGCAGTTCTTTCTGTTGACAACAGGTGGGGCACCTGCCTCTAATGACCAGTCGCCACTGGTGACAAAGGGGGACGGGGCATTCTCACCCTTATTCTATAAATATAACTTATTTTAGAGTTCTTTCCCCTGGAACAGATTTCATGTTCCAACCAAGGGGGGCTGGCGCTGTCTTAGTGTCTAGGGCTGCATCAAATACCCTTTTTTTGCTCTGCTAAATTGCGGCACTAGTCCACACTTGACCGGTGGGGATTGCATTCTAATATGACTGTAACTGTTAGCTGCTCCTGGCATTCTCTAATCCCTGCTCTCTTTTCTCTGCTGGGATTTGGCAAAATCCCAGCAGAAAGACCATGTACCCCAATCTTTAAACACAATTTACCCTTTTTGACACATTTCTCAGGTTCATTCACACTTCTTTGCAAAAGTCTAAACACACCTCTTACTTTAAGACACAATTATCACCATTATGTCATTCAGAAAACACTGCCATTTGATAAGTAAACCCAAAACAGCGCAATTCAAACACCCTTAACAACCAATTATCCATGTGTAAGCACTAACAAGCAAATATACTCAACAAGCAATCAGGGGTTTGGAATGAATACAAAGGTAAGCTCATCTGTACTTTGGAATCATGGATGCAAATATCAGAAGAAAGGGAAGAATTGTCCAAATGAGAGGAGGTGGACAAGGGAGAGGAAGAGGAAGAAGAAGAACAACAATCTCAAATGAGATCCATGCCACAATATGACAGAAATCCCTATGACAGAACAACTTTCTACAAGCCATGGAAGAAGCTTGTGGGCGATGGCTCAGGCATTCAGGGGCATTTTCCCTGCTGTTTGGCTAGAGAAAACATTGCCTGTGAAGTTGAGGAAAATGTCTGGCCTGACCCTGGTCAGAGATAGATTTTGTATTTTTATATTGTAATTTACGGCAACTTATATTTATCCCACTTAGTACTGCTAGTTTATGTACCCTTAGTATAGTTAGTCCACATATTTAAATTTTAGGTATATGTTTATTGTATGCACCTTCCTGCCAAAGCAAATTCCTTGTCTGTGCAAACTTTCATGGCGAATAAATCCCTTTCTGATTCTGATGAGGTGGAACATATCTCAAATTCAGGGACACGTTATAGTCAATGGTTCTTGAAAACCTTTTTATAATAGTGTTTTCAATTCCTCCCAGCAGCGTCTAAAGGGTATTCAGAAGGTTGAATTTATTTGAGGGTTTTGTGTGTATTTTGAATGCAAAGTTAGGTTTATACGACAGATAATATGGTTTTGACTACAGTGTTTGATTTTGGGTCAAAAGTCAAGGGTTTGGCCAAAACAGTGTAAGTATGAAGATGTGTGTTTAGAGTTTGGAGAAAACACAGTAAACATTCAAGAAATGTGTCTTCGCAATTGAGAAAAACTGTATGTTTGACGATAAAAAAGTAAGCTTACACTGAGACATTTTACAAAAGAAGAAATGGCTCATTCTCCAGAGTCATTTTCATTCATATGGTGTGTTCCATTTCTATAATTGTGTTTTAAATTTTGCACTTCAGTGTGCTGTAAATGCTTGGTAGCGTGCAGACAAATGCTTAGTTGTGTGTACTCAATGAATGGTATGTGTGTGTCATTTGAAAATATGGCTGTGTGTACCAAATGAAAACACGAGATCCATTGTGAGAACAGTTAAGAGATTTGATGGCAAAGAGTCATCTTGCAAAGGGAATGTCAGGTTTAGCATTTTGTGTGTGAGGTTTTGAGGTGTGTGTGCAGTTTTGAGAAAGCCGTTATTGTGATAGGGACACGTTGAGGAGTTTGACATAGTTACCTTGTTTCTTTCCAATACAATCAACGTTTTCGGTAACCATCTGCACCTACTCGTCTATTAGTGATGGGTCGTTCGCGAATGTAGGTGAACGTCGGGAGCTGGCTCGCATATCTGAAGAGCCAACTCTATTTTTCATAGATTAATATAGCCTATACAAATTTAATGATTATGAAATAATGCTTTTTTATTGTATTTAAAATAATTGACTAATTCAAAGAACAACAAAAAAATAATTGTAGGCCTAAAGGCGCACTAGCCTGGTCCTAACCAGACCCTCGTACATTTCATTTGTACAGAGGGTCTGGGATCACTCCATTGACAAGCGTTAACTTCCTTGAAGGTGGGTACTCTGTTGAAGTTTAAAACTATTGGATCAGAGCCACTCTGATCTGCCATAACCAATCGCTAGCATTCGCCTTAGCCAACTCCTTCACCACGGAGCTAGGTGCCGTAGCTGGAAAATCAAACTTTTCCCGAACCCCGTGGGGAGGAGGGCCACAACATCATGACTACCAACACAACTCAGCAAGGATTGTTCTTGCTCCGGCTTTAACTTATGGATATTCGGCAGCGTTGTCACAACCGCAGAATAGCTTCGCTCGCATCTTTCTCCGCCGCCATTACTGAACTACAACTCAAACTAGTGCATGACATCAACGTCATCGTTCTCAGCCACTCCCTCTGTTCGCTGATTGGACCTACAAAAAAGTTGTTTCTGAAATCCGACTGATGCACTGAAATCCCAGACCTAGTACAGAAGCAAAATCCAAATTGAGCGGAAGTACGTAGGAGGGCAGAGGCAGGCTAAAGGCGCACACGATCATCCTCACATTCTGTTCCTGTCAATCATAAGCCTACACGCGGTGCCAACAAATTATACTGCATGAGGGAGGGCCGAGAAAACTCACACAAACTCAGTTAGACGAGTAGTCGAAACTCGGAGAGCCATAACAAATCAATGCATTTTTAAAGACATTGTGGTTAAGGAAGAGTATGATTTCATTTAATAATTTAATTGGGTGTGCTCAAGCCTTCGGCGAGAGCACAACCTTTGTTCTCTCACATATATATTTATTATTATTTATTTTCGCCCCCTAAGGATCAGTCAATATTTGGACTACATACACAACGGCGGTGTCAAAAGGTTCGTCTTGGTAGCGATTGCGTTGGTTGTATTTTTATTTACGTTCCGTTGCATGGTTTAAGTATAAATTGCGTTTTTGTGGTGAAAAGTAAAGCTAACGGTGGCTAATTTGCTAGCCACAGTCACTGACGTTACTAACGTCACTACGTCACTAACGTCACGCAAACACGCGTGACTACCTGTAGCAGAACATTCGTTTCGCATCTGTTAACTTGGGGGATAGCTAGGCTAACTATAGCTTTACTGCAAGGCAGCTGCAGGAACGCCACAAGCAAAGAGGCCAGGGTGATAACTATTTACTCATTTTACTTTGTGATATGACACACAATAGTCATGTGTAATGTACAGTATAAGCTAATATTATTAAGGAAGTACATCTACTTTCGGAAACAGTAGTCTACTATTTCACTGAAGTATTAGCATCATGACATTAGCCTGTGTTGCCCGGGAAACACATACTACAGTGGTCTATGATGTAGCGTTATCTGTTTTCAATCGTTAAAATAAACATTCCTCACATATACATTTTCGTTGTAGGGTTTATTCTGACATTAGTAAACGATTTGTTGGTGAAATTACCATTACCTGTGGTTTCAAACCAGTGTAGCTTACTGCAACGCTGTAGCTTACGTGAGACACACTACAAAAACATCTACACTACACAGCTGTTTAGGAAGTCAAACGGCGACAGAACATGTTCGGCACTCCCCTTACTTAAATCAAAAGTCTAACTACTAACCTGAACTTCATTGCCACAGCCTAAACGTTGTCAATCTGTTCATGAAAATAATTAATTTAAGCTTAAACCGTACAACGGAACGTTAAATCCAATTCAACCAATGCAATCGCTACCAAGACGAACACAGCAGTAGTCTAGTACTGTACCGTAGTAGTACAATTTACCGGGGCAGCTTCTCCACACAGGGCTATATCGCATTTTGCGTTGTTACTGACAATGATCGCTACCACTGAGCTTTTTATGAATGAGCGATTTTCCACTAAATAAATGTCAAGCTTATTTACGTTTTGGGGGGCATATTTTCAGTTAGCAGATGGTACTGTTTGAATCCCGATTCCATCTTCTACTGCCAGGTAACGTCGTAGAATAATCTTCAAAGGGGGTTCTTTATTAATGAATGAATGCAATGAGTAGGCTAAATGCCTGAAAATATCATGAGAAGGGAAAAACTTAAAATGACGTTTAAGTCATAGAGATTTTTTTTCAATTTTTACACCGGTCTGCCCAATTTATTCGTTTTGTTTCAACGATGAGGCTGCCTCTTGCAGGGGAAATGAGAAGACATCTATTTCATTGTACACTTCACTTGTATTTTCAGTTGTAAATGAGCAGCAAAAAAAAAATGCTTTTAAATCTATGTCATCTTTATAAATAATAAGTATGCATTTTTATATAAAATATACAGAAATATCAGTTGTAAAAATGTCATTCAAAAACGGACCCCTGTGCAACCGACGCAAGCAAGCACACCCTACAATTTCCCCAGAAATTGTACCCTCTCTAGTTCAAATTGTTTTCACACCTATCATAGTCAAATTCATAGTTAAAACCTTTTTTTAAAGAGCCGTTCGGGAGCAAAAAGAGCCGGA
Source organism: Osmerus mordax (assembly GCF_038355195.1). NCBI lineage: Eukaryota > Metazoa > Chordata > Actinopteri > Osmeriformes > Osmeridae > Osmerus > Osmerus mordax. The sequence continues at coordinate 9,180,678 of NC_090050.1, read as the reverse complement.
ATGCCCATCACTATATTCTATACTGGGGGAGTCAGGTGGCTGAGCGGTTAGAGAATCGGGCTAGTAATCAGAAGGTCGCTGGTTCGATTCCCGGACGTGTCAAATGACGTTGTGTCCTTGGGCAAGGCACTTCACCCTACTTGCCTCGGGGGGAATGTCCCAGTACTTACTGTAAGTCGCTCTGGATAAGAGCGTCTGCTAAATGATTAAATGTAAATGTACTCGATAGCGTTAGCAGCAATGAGTTGTTGAGAGGGGTGGTCGATGCTCTGCCTCTGCTGCCGGGTTGGCTGTAAGAGATCACTGTGACTGACAGGTGCATGCACTTGTTGCAGTCAGCGTTTGAAGTAGTGCGTTACAGTCAACAGAGTAAACGGGCTGAAATTTGGAGAAGTATTTTATCAACTTGTTCAATTGCAAGAAGAAAGAAAGTATTTTTTCTGTTGAAAACTTTTTAATAGTAGATACATTAAATGCGCTCAATAGGCCTACTCCGCTGAGTCAAAAGTGGTGGGGCGGGGCCCTACCACTTTGAAAAGTAGTGGGGCAAATGCATGCTCGCCACACATGTGCCGGCGGCTCGGGTTGGAAGTCTTTTCTCTTCGCCCCTTCCCTTGGTGAGACTGGGGCAGCAAACAGCTCCACCTGCTTGGTCGTCATTGTTACAACAGTTGAGGAGGCACGTCTGTAGCTGCCGGTGAAATATAATGAATTTACCCTGCATCTTGTTTTTATGTGTATAGACTTGTAATTATATGCATGTGTAATTATAAATATACAGTATATTACAGTAATAATGTGTTCGTTTAGCAGAAGGTTTTATCTAAAGTGAAGTACAGGGAAGCATTTGAACCTGGGGCCTCTTGATCTGCAGTCAAATGCTTCACATATCTCACAAAGATCATTATAAAATCTCAGAAGATATTTGTTTAGTGTCTTGTGTTTTGGCCCCTATGGCCATCCGTCACATACCTTTTTACAAGCTTTACAGTAAGTTACACTGAATGACTGAGTTCCAATGTATTGCTGTAGATACTCTCAACATCATTTTCCCACCTCGAGCAAACTTTCTGTTGGTTGTTACAGTAAAGTAATATGGTATGCTATAAAACAACACTGCCTGTTAGCTAAAGGTTCATCTTCCTCCACTAACCTCTGGTCTCTCTAAATGCCAAGACAGACAGACAGACATACAGACACATAGACTGACAGACAGACAGACAGACAGACAGACAGACAGATAGATCGATAGACAGATAGTTTGACACAAATCTACACATTTAGATGTACTGTAGACAGTGTGGTGAGTTCCTCCCTGTATCTAAAGGTTCCTATCAGAGGATAATCAGGAAATGTCTTCTTCATCAATCACTATGACTTTTCTGATATCCCAGTAAGTGTCTGGGCTCTTCCACGGAAGACAACACAGTAGAGTATCAAAATAATCTCCCTGTAAAATCTTCACTTGTTACAGAACCCGATACCATTAGATTTTCACAAATTGGCCTAGATTTCCACCGTGAGCTTAATTGTCTTGTTAATGTGGCACAATCCTGCCTTTGACAGCTTCTATGCTTGTTTTAACCATACAGTGAAAAGTGCTAAGCTCTTGCTGTTATCAGTGTTACGGAGCATTAAAAGCACTTCCAGGATCACTGGCGGATAAAAAAGAGATGTAAGCATTCCTGTGGGGCTCTGTTCAACCAGGTTGTGATGAGATGAGAAGGTTCCAGAACCACATATGCCAGAGAAACTGCAGGAAGCATGCTCTTCAATAATGTATAGACATCTGTTTGCATGGAGGACCTCCCTTATCACCTCGGTTGTCTGTAGTTACTGATTAACAACAGACATCACAAGGGTCTAGGTCAAGAAGCGTAGCAACACCCTGGCAATGTCTAGATACTAAATGCCAGAGTGTGATGTTGTCGTATGGGCACAGGCAATGCAGACACAATGCACAAAGTTAAACATGTTTAGAGTGAACATGGCTCAATGTATGACTCAGTGACTCAAATAGTGCGGTGAGTCTGCACATGTTTGCCTCTGTGAAAGCAGGCTGCGTACAGGAAAGTCCTCGAGGGCACAGGTGTGTCAGAGTGGTGTCATCCTATGCCGTTCCAGCTGCTTATTATAAACTTGACCCAAGTCTCCTGAGATGTGGTCTCTCTTTCTCCTCCCTCTCATTCTCCAGACAAACATTTCATTACACCCTCCATCCATGCCAACATAATCCACCCCAGTGTTCCATCTGCTGAGCAGGCAGACCAGAACTAATGTCTGAGTAGCAGACACCCATTCTGACCTTTGGTGATGGGGAAGAGGAGGACCGGAGGAGAGGGGGATGAGGAGAAGGGGAGGTGGAGAGGGGGATGAGGAGGAGGAAAGTGGATGAGCAGGAGAGGGGATTGCAAAGGAGAAGAAGCGGAGAGGGGGACGAGGAGAGGGGGGATGATGAGGAGAGGTGGAAAAGGAGGAGGGTGAAGAAGGGAATGAGGAGGAGAAATTGAGAGGGGGATGAGGAGGAGAGGTGGAGAGGCATCTGGGGTCCACACACTTGACTGAAGACCCACTCAGACTAACTGTACGGCGGATACCCGACACTGTTCAGCAAGGTGGCTTGGAGGTTGAGAGATGCTTGATTATTTTATGTAACATTATAAATATTGAGAAATAGGACCACTGAGACCGCCAACTGAAGGGGGTGGAAGGGAAAACTGTTAAAAATAGCTGCTGTTTCGTTTTCTTGAGAACAAGCCTTGGGGCTGAATTTAGTCCCTGCTCTCTCTGGATCATAATTGATAGACCAAACAAGAAGTGCGCAGAGACATCAACTTAGGGGACATCAGCAGAAATGCAATGTGACATTGAGTGCACCCTCCAACAGTGCTGTGATGCTTCCAGATGCATCTTGATAAGCTATGGAATCAGACAGGTCTACAGTTCATAATCATCCACATAGTTTATATTCTGATGATGGGGTGGAACTGAAATGTTGCAGCCAGTGACTCGGGTTAACATTGATTATGGTATATTAAACAACAATCTTGCTTGCTCTCTCGCTCTCATCACTCTCTTTGTCTCTCACACTTTTTTTCTCTCTCTCTCTGTTTCTCTCTCTCTCTCGTTTAATGATGAATCGACCAGAGGGTCCTTTCATTATCTCAACCCGCTAACTGATCTGCGGGCTACTTAAACCACAGAGAATCCCCGAAAGAGGTGAAGACGCTTCTGATGAGGGTGGCAGCACAGTCTCTGAATATCCTCTCTGTTCCTGCTGTCTGGAAAGATAGAATCAAAAGCTGTCCAATGCGTCAACATGCTTTTTTACAGTTTTTCTCAATTGCTAAAACACTAAAACCCATTGGCTGAACAAGGTTCTCAGTTGCCTGAGCTCATGTAGCTAATTGTGCAGTCTGTTGTCAATACCTTAAACCATTTCACATGGTAAAACACAATTTGCAGATCTCACTTTTCAGCAAAACTCTAAACACATTCTCAAAACACATTCTGCACTCTAATGCACATGTCATCCATACTGGTAAACACAAATGGCAACAATCAAATACAAATAGAGAAAACATGTCATTGACAAAACACAACCACTCAAAATTGATTTAACTTGTTTCAAATGATGTGACACAACCAGCCAGTTCAGAGAGCAAACAGGTTGTTGAAGATGGGAAAATATTGCTTGTGATGTCGACGAATTGCTCTGGCCTGACCCAGCCCAAAGACAAGAAGAAGCACATTGATCACATGTTTACTCCTTAGATTTTTGTCCCTTTTACTGTAGTATTGTATACTGTAGTACAGTGCATTGTAGGCTGTATACTGTACAATGAACAAATTGTATGGCCCTGAACATTGTGCTTTCCATTTGTTACAGTAACAGTACTGACTGCTCAATAGATTTTGACTGGTTGCAGGTTCATATCAACAAAGAACAAGAGTGAGTTGTGAGTAGTGAGATGCAGGGTACAGTACTGTATGGGGTACAAGGAAGAGAAAGAACAAAACAAATTGCAAAGAGCAAAGCAGAGTAGTAATTTCTGATACATTTTGAGCTACTATGATAGAACATGTTGTCGTTCATCAAAAGACAATGATGGATAAATATGAAATTTGTCTTGAGGTTACGTAAAAATTTGTATCCATATAGTTCTCCTTGAGAACTATATGTTTTGAACAATGTGTTTTCAATTTTTTGGTGTATTGTTTACTGAATACTTGTTAGTCTATATCATTTTGATTACTTTGTTTATGATTTGAGAGCATTGTTTGATTTTGAGCACAGGTAAATCTGTTTTGAGGCGAAAGTTTGATTTTTAGCACAGGTAAAACTGTTTTGAGGCGAAAGCTTGATTTTGAGCACAGGTAAAACTGTTTTGAGGCAAAAGTTTCATTTTGCAAGAGGATTCAGAGGTCTTATAAATAGTGCTTGAAGATGAGATTTTGTGTTTACAGTTTTGAGAAAATGGGTGACTGTTTCAAGAATGTGTTTTAGCAATTGTGAAAAACTGTAACACAAATGGCAACAATCAAATACAAATAGAGAAAACATGTAATTGACTAAACACAACCACTCAGAATTGATTTCACTTGTTTCAAATGATGTGACACAACCAATATAAGCCAGTTCAGAGAGCAAACAGGTTGTTGAAGGTGGGAAAATATTGCACAAGTGCTCTGGCCTGACCCAGCCCAAAGACAAGAAGAAGCACATTGATCACATGTTTACTCCATTGATTTTAGTCCCTTTTAGTTTTGTATACTGTAGTAGCCTACAGTGCATTGTAGGCTGTATACTGTACAATGAACAAATTGTATGGCCCTGAACATTGTACTTTCCATTTGTTACAGTAACAGTACTGACTGCTCAATAGATTTAGACTGGTTGCAGGTTCATATCAACAAAGAACAAGAGTGAGTTGTGAGTAGTGAGATGCAGGGTACAGTACTGTATAGGAGTACAAGGAGGAGAAAGAACAAGAAAAATTGCAAAGACCAAAGCAGAGTAGTAATTTCTGATCAATTTTGAGCTACTATGATAGAACATGTTTTCGTTCATCAAAAGACAATGACGGATAAATATGAAATTAGTTTTAAGATTACGTAAAAATTTGTATCCATATAGTTCTCCTTGAGAACTATATGTTTTGAACAATGTGTTTTCAATTTTTTGGTGTATTGTTTACTGAATACTTGTTAGTCTATATCATTTTGATTACTTTGTTTATGATTTGAGAGCATTGTTTGATTTTGAGCACAGGTAAATCTGTTTTGAGGCGAAAGTTTGATTTTTAGCACAGGTAAAACTGTTTTGAAGAGAAAGTTTCATTTTGCAAGAGGATTCAGAGGTTTTGTAAATAGTGCTTGAAGATGAGGTTTTGTGTTTACAGTTTTGAGAAAATGGGTGACTGTTTCAAGAAATGTGTTTTAGCAATTGTGAAAAACTAACAAATATGTAAAAAGCATTCAACAGAGGGAAAGACTCATGTACAGTATCATATTCCTATGAAAAGTTCAACATTAGACAGCACACAAATAGCAAACGTTGTACCAAGAGAACACAAATAACATAAATATGAGCATGGACCCTTTCCAGACATAGGCCATCTTGTCCCACCAGCCTAGATGTCTTCTATTAGTTCCCTGACAGGAAGCGATGGATGACATAATGACATGGAAATGACATGTGGCAGATTGCAATACATGTGGTCTGTTCTGTTCTATTACCTTTTACACAATATGTCACCATATGTCACCTCACTTGTCATCACACGCCTTCCCCTCGGAGAGAGAAAAACCGAATGCCTCTCGCCCGCACTGCCCTCCGAAAGGTTGCAAATGGGCTAATTTGTAGGTTTGACAGCGCTGGTCTCAGCGATGGGAAAAGAAATAGGCCAGGTAGGCTGGACTCGCTTCAGTGACTGCTGACAAGCACACAGACTGTGCAGAAGGTATAGGTCGGGTTCCTCTGGAAACTCAGACAAATTAAAAACAGAGAACCTTTGACATTTCTCATGCTGCGGGGCTGCAAAAGGTCATTGCCTGTAGTTACCAGTCTCAATTTCTCTCCCTCATCCCTGGCGAATGTGTTTCTCAGGCGCAACACGGGGTCTGCATGTGGACCGGGGAATCAGCGAGCAAATCTTTTGCAGTCTCACCGTGTCCAGGAAAATATCAACCGTTTCAGAGCAGGAAAGATTAATGTCAGTCTATTCTGGGCATTTTTGGCATACTACATTTGACACGTGTATAGGGAGTTGGGGCAAACTACATTATTTTCTGGCATACTGGATTGTATGACAGTATGGGTATTGAGACACACCCAGTGGAGAGGCACCTTTATTCCACACTACCTCCTCCCTCCTTCTCCCCATTGCACACAACGCACCCCTAACACCCATCCACCCCATAGATCCACCTACCTTTCCGGCCACCATACCACCATCTTTGCCAGACCCCCAATACCCACCACCTTCACCAATGGCTTGACCTCACCCCTTCCCAACTGCACCTTCTCATCGACCCTCTCCCTTTTTCTGCCCTCCTTGGTAACCTCATACGCCATTTCATCCCACACCACACCTGTCTGTGCTGGGACCCAGCAAAACCTGCCCCACCACCCCTGCCTTCTCCAAAGTCATCCACACCACCATCAGCTCAACCAACAGATATCCCCCTTCTGAATAGATATACCTGTCTTTAAGCTACTAAGGGCAGCAACCGAATCTGAACACAACCCCACCCTGAGAGGACGCACCTCCTCCTCCTCCACCCATCCCAAACCCCACCATCATGGCCACCATCTCTGCCTTGTGAACTGCTACGTCATTACTTACTGGAATGCACACCCCCAATTCTAGTTTCCACATCCCTACACCCAACCTTCCATTGTCATCCTCCACTGCTCAACAACATAATATTCTGTAGGTTCACCAGGAGGTAAACTCCAATCCCTTTTTGGTTGACTGTGATGTCATCTTGGATACTTATGGAGGGTAATCAGGATCGATGTTAATTTGGGGTAAACATGTTTGTTTGTTTCCAGTGCGGCTTCTCTTTTGTTCAATCATGTTTGTTTGATGTACCTGTGGTGTACGGTTCTTTTTTTCGGCTTGTTGCAGCATTTGAAACTGTGTTATCTTTGATCACCCTGGCAATGATATTCACTCCCACACCTCCATTTCCTCTCAACATTGCAGTACAATGTTGGTTAAAGATTGATACTCCCGTCAACAGCACCATACGAAAAGAAATAATCATTATCTACCCATACACTGGAGCCTGTCAGTATGGAACGGTCTCCAAACAGGATGTTAAATCCCCCCCTCGTATAAAGCGAAAGAAATAAACAAAGTCGTTTGTGATTTTACCGTTGTGTATCACTCCACACACCATAAACACATCTCCCGGGGCCTCGTAACTTCTGTGAAGCGTGACTTATTCTCATTTAAATGTTAATATAATTCCCATCATTCATAATGTACTGTTCTCCCAAGCTTTTCCTGTTCATCTATTTTTACATCTTACAGGACAAGCACATTAACAATATACAAATGACTGCAGCATTGTAACCACCACTATGAATCTACTTTTGAACTGAAGGTAAGTGGTTCACATTCCACCCAGTAAATGTACAGTATATTATATCAGTTCACAAAATTCCACAAAGATTATATTAAAGATGGAGCTTGTCTTGACTGTGACTCACTACAACACAGTTTTGGTAGACTGGGTTAATCCGATCATCCCTTTGAGATGGTGCACCTCACAGCCCTGTTCTCTCTCTCTAGCAGCAGTGGTGGTTGTCGCGTGGGAAATTAGTGGGGCCGCAGATTGTGATTTGAGTATGGTTGGGCCAGTAAAATATGACTGGAGTATGGTTGGGACAGTAGAAGGTGATTGGAGTATTGGGCAGTAGAATGTGACAGTGGCACGGGTGGGGAAATAGAACATGAGAAAGGCATAAGAGCAGTCAGAGCAGCATGTATCTATAGACCTCCAGCCCAACACCTTCATACCGGAGCCTCTCTGTGAGCTGACCCAGCTTGTGTGTCTGTTTTTTGGGCCCCAAAGCCCACCCTGGTCCCCAGCCCCCCTGGAACCTCTGGTCCCCAGCCCCCTGACCCCCCTGGTCCCCAGCCCCCCCTGTCTCCTCCAACCCCCCTGTCCCCTCTAGCCCCCCTGGTCCCCTGCCACCCCTGTCCACCTGGCTAGTCATCAGACAAAGCCACTGGTTACCACACTAACAATCTCCATCCCTCATTAACCCTGACACAGCTCCTGCTCGGTTGCCAGGCTCAACCTTTAATGAGGTGGAGACCGGTCTCAGCAACGTGCCGGCTAAGAGCAGGATTAGATGAGTCATGAAGGCCATTGTGGAGGAGATGCCGTTGTATCTGTGCAGGAGGGGGGTGATGAGTGAAGAACAAGCTGCTGCACGCTGGGAGAGACGGCTGGAGGAAGGATAATCCATTCTGAACTGCGAATATGCAGCGTGCAGCTTGTAACAGGATCACTTTGGCATACTCAGGGAAGCTTGAAATAAAATGCGACGACCGTTACCTGTTTTAGTGTTCGTGGCATGTTGTTTGTGGAACGTTCTCATGTAAGGAATCTACGCATTTACATACAGAACGTATTTATCGTTTGCATAACAATGCAAACATAGCATCCTTGAGGGTTTAGGCTGGTTGAGGGGCAGTTCTATGGCCGAATGTGAAGCAAAGCTTGTAAAAAGGGTTATACAAATAAATGTGATTGATTTGATAACCATCCATTCAAATTGGAAATATTTGAATTAAATTACTAAAATGTACATATGAAGTGAAACCTTTTTGGCCAAAAGGTTATACATGTTTCTCCGGACAGCCCAACATCCGACATGAGCATATGTTTTTGCGGAGCGGAGAGTGATGGGGAATATTTATTGATCAGACATCACACATCAGATTTTGCTGCAGCCAAATCGTATTCATGGAGTATGCCAACTTCCCCCAGCGTTGATATTCTCCAAGTCTGAGAAAAAAGGAAGAAGAAGAAAAATGTTGATGCTTTAAAATCTCCACAAAGAAAAAAAAAGGCCCATAAGTTTTGCTTGAAGACAACTCTCTTGGCAGTAGACCATCAAAACTGTCTTTAATAATCCAATAGCCCCCATATACAGACCCCTCCCTCATCCACTCCCCCCTTCTCCCAAAGGAAGCGTTTATGAATTCAAGACAGGGCGGCATGCGTGTTCTCCCTCCCATCGGCATCCATATCTGATGTCCTCCAAAATCCTGCCTCTGGACAGATTGTGTGTTTGAATGACACATGAGAGCAGATGATTCATTTATCAGACCCGGCCCAGACTTCCTTCCCAGGTGACTTGCTGATCACATGGTTGATATGGCCCTGTCTGTCCTCGGGGTGATGGAGGGACGCACCAACAGGACAGCCAGAGCCGGAGTCTGGATGCTTGTGGAACTCAATCTCATCCTCGGTTTATACCTCCCTCTCCTCTGTCTCCCATCCCTCCATCCGTCTCTCTCTGCTCCTTCGTCCCACTATCCTTCCATTCACCCGTCCGTCGTCTCATCCCTCCTTTCATCCCGGCCTGTGACAGCAAACAAACTGGCTACTGCTGAACAAAAACAATGCTATTTTAGAGGGCATATTTGACTGGACATCAATGCTTTTAATGTCAGTCCAAAACAGCCAGTACGGAAGACAGTCTGGAACAAACGCCAAACAGGCTTATAGTTATTTTTATAACTACGTTGTTGCTATATGGTGGGGGTAGTGTTTGCTTGCATGTGTGATTGTATGTGTCGCATAAAAAAAAAAATTATGGTGTCACAGGCTATAAACAGATGGCACTGTCCATGGTGCTGAAATACATTTGACAGTAAGTCTTATGATGGCGACTCTCTACGGTCTCTCGCTCTCTTTCCTTTCTTCTCCTTTTCGCTCTCTCTCTCCCTCTCTCTTTCTCAACATGCTGCTGTTAAAGAATGTAATACAAAGGCTCAAGGTGAGCAATAGCAGAAAGAAATCCACTTGTACATCTTAGTTACCAGCACCATCATTCTTTCACCTTAAGAGGACCCATCCCTTTCACAGGAACACAAAACCTTAATTTCACTGGCCACTTTTTATTTATTCCCTTCTCGGTGGTGCAACCATTTTTTGAGGGGTTGTGCTTTAGAGATGGAGGTTGACGTAGTCTTCAGCTCTCATTTATTCATCAACAGGGAAGAACACAAAGGGTCATTCATGTCCTCAATCATCAATCTTCCTGTAATACGTCAATGCAGTCGGCGAAACAAACTGACCTTTCATTGGAATCCTTTAAATTTAATCTCATAGCATTCAAACTATCCCTAGTCTAGAGTATTTCTCCAGAATCTACACTAGGGCTTAGTCCTCCTCCTCCTGTTCAATATTTACACAAGCCAAATCTTTTATTCTCCACAAAAAGAAGACCAATTTACTTGGCATGAGAAGTCGCTTTGATCCGATAGGCTGGATGCAAATGAATCTGGGTAAAAGAAGGTCAAACCTGTTTTGATCTCTCCAGTCCTCTTTGAAAGGACTTAGATGTTAATGTAGGATGAAAGTACAGCATGTTTGACTGTATTCGTGTATGAACGCAAATCCAAGTTCCAGTCTTTTAACATGTACACTACCCAACACCCAAACTCAATTCTCAGTGCAACACGGAACAAGAGATACACAAAATATGACCTATCCATACCAGCTTTGATTTCTCTCATGCCCTTTAGCGCGAAATGGACAGAACTCAAATGTGTTCGTTTGGCAGGTCACCAGAACCATTTGGCACTTGAGCATTTCCTGCTCTGTGGGGTTGAGCGATGTGCTGACTCGGCTGCTCTGGTAATCCCCACCTGTTCACCAAGGGGAATTACCTCCAAGTCCAGGTAGACGATCACAGCACAAACGATCAGTGGCCTGATATGAAGATGGAGGAGGAAAAGAGGAGGGCTGTGGATGCTGCAAGGGTTATATCAAAGGTTCAGAAGTTTATTAAGACCCCAGACATTACTCTAAATCGACTCAATCAAATAGGGACAAAGCACAAACAGGAGTTACCACTCTCCTCTTATGGAAGATAAATTATTGTACTTTTTGTGGAACACATTGTGTTGTAAAACACTCGTCAGTTCTCTGAAATCAAACAATTTCTTCTTTTGTGTTTGTAGGATTGAATAAATGTATCTGATAATGGCTCTTGGTTGAAATCAAAGTTCAATAAACGCCATCCTATTTCAAAACTAAAAACACCACTGAACAATTTGTGAGGTATCATGGTCTAGTGCTCCATGCTCTATTTGTCTGGTCAGCATTCCTCAACAATATCATCAGCAACTGCAGTGAATACCACTGCAGCTGGATGAAGACTGAGGAGAACATTCAAGCCATTACTCCAGTCATTCATAAACACTGACGAGTCATCTGATCTGGCCACCTGTGCCTCCATTACCCCCCCCCCCCCCCCCAATCTTTAACATTTTTCACGTCACACACAAAATGTCAGCAAATGTCAGCTGTTGGAAATGCGTGAGTGATGTGGCGAGCCTCACCTTTCCAGAACACGTTTACACACGATTGGTTTCCCCTGGATTCTTTACCCCTCACCACACCCCTCTCTCCCCCATCCCATCACCCCCTCTACTCTTTCCCATCCCACCCCACCCCTCCTATCTACCACGGAATAGCATTTACATACTTCATGGTTGTATGTGTCGTATTCGCTACCTGTTGATACACATACCTAACCACTCCAGCACAGTACTCTGAGCTTCAGGTTCGCTTCAAGGTGCCTTGCCTGGCACTATCAGGTACAGAACTCCACTCTCCATCTGAACTTTGGTGTCATGTTCTCATGTTCCGTATGTGTTCCATACGTACAGTAACAGTCATCTCATCATAAGATCTACAAACAGCAGACCCATCTTGCTGCTACCCCACATGCTGCAGAGATGCTAGCAACCAGACCACCTGATCCATTTTTCAAGCAAGTGTTGTAGATGTAAATAATGCACCTCCATGATGCAGCCGGAGGCACTGTGCATTCACTTACCAACTGAAGGGGGGCCTTCGTTCGTCGTTCTAGCCTGCGTCCACCTGGTTGTGGTTATCGTGTTCACCACCCTGGTGCTGGAACCATCGGTGTGGCACCACAGGTCAGCATGAGAATCACATCCTGGTTCGTTCAGGTAGGAAGTCGAAAGGACGTCGTAAATTTAGCTCCGTAAGAGACATGCATTGGGTTGTGTGTTTGAAAGAGACAGATTGAGGGGGAGAGAGACGGAAAGAGAGAGTAAGGGCGAGACAGAAAGAGATAGAGAGACAGAGTGACAGTGAGAGAGAGATAAGAGAAAAAGATAGAGCAAGAGAGAGAGGTAGAGAGGGAGAGACACATAGAGAGGATTCAGGACTTCATTAAGATCTCCATTAGCTGGTGCATAATATCAGCTACTCTTCCTGGGGTCTACAAAAAACATGAAAACATAATAGATAAGACACTTACAGAATTGTTTTTTTTTTATAAACTTGTTTTTGCTTTATTGTGCTTAAGCAATCAGAGCTAGAAGGGATGCTCTGTAGCTCTATAGCAGGGGTACTCAATTAGAAACTCAAAAGGTCCACTCACCAAATTTCCATTCAGTCCAGGGTCTGGAACAGTGATGGTTTATTTTTCTGGCCCTTACCTCAGAAAGTTCTGGGGGTAATTTTGTTCAAAGTGTCTATGCTTTGTGTCACAGTGACGTTTCACGTTACCACTTTTGACAAGGGCAACTGTCTCATTGCCCCTGATTAAACACATCGGTTTTGTGCTCCCCACCGGCAACACAAATGCATACTTGTCAGTCCATTCTGTTTTTGTTGGGTTTTGTCACGCCATGAAGGAAGAAACAGGTACCGTTAGCAAATCGATTAGCCTGCGTTGTTGCGAATGACACACACAACCTGCGTGACCCACAGAGGTTGCGGCCAACGTTGAGTGAGTAAGTTGTCATGGTGATTACAGTTATTACAGCTCCTGATTGGATCTTTGGATTGGACATCACCAGATAGAAACCACATCTAGTAGGAAAGCAATATGGGCGTGAAATCACGCACCAATGATAACTCGCTTGAATCATGACTAAATTGGAATGTTGATTTGGGCTTCGGTCCAAATTGTATTGTGTCTGGGTCCGGATCCGGACCGCGGTCCGCCTATTGAGTACCCCCGCTCTATAGTGTACATGCACTGTGCATTGCTTTGTCTGTGTTCCAACTGCAAATGGAGAGCAAAATAGAGATATTTCTCTGGTGGCCCCAGTCCCAGAGAGAGTGCTAGAGGCAGTCTGGTCCTTTCTCCCAGCCAGGCCCCTGGGTTGGACTGACAGGACTGGGTTGAGACACAGACAGAGCAAAAGAGAAGAGACGGCAGAAAGAAAGTAAGATCGTTGGAAAGTGAGAGACAGAGACACAGACAGAGCAAGAGAGGCAGAGAAAGTCAGGGAGACTACGAAATTAAGAGCACGGAGAGAAGGACTGTGTGCTTTTGTCGCATGACGAGCACTCCAACGTGCCTACTGCTGCAGCCTCCGTTCGCTTATTTTCCACACAGTGTAATCTTCACTCTGCAGCTCATAATGCAGGTTCATCATCAATTTTTCTTCCAGTTATTATTCTGTCTATTCTGACAGCTTGATTTGATCTGCACGGCGCCCATTATCCCACCATTTGCATGCTATTTTCCACACTGTTGCGTTGTTATGGTAATCTGTGTGCAGGCGATTGCATCTGGCTATTTCAAGTCTCTGACTCCATATGTGAAAAGGAGCCTGGAGCAAAATGTCAGATTCTGACAATGAACACGTTTGAACAATGGCTTCTATGGACGTATGGCCATCCATCCAATGACCAAGGTGATTGGTCACTTTGCTGAGTAATTGATTACGCTTCGTGATGGGATTATAAATGTCCTCAGTGGTCTGTTTCCTCCTGAGATCTAACGGAAGCAGAAAAAGTTCACAACTAGTAGTTCTCTGCCCGACCGCCTGAAATGTCAAGTAGGCAGTAGGTAGGATTCTGTGAGTCTGTGCCTGTGTCTGTGAAGGTGTCCATACCTGTGTGTGTGTGTGTGTGTGTGTGTGTGTGTGTGTGTGTGTGTGTGTATGTAAGTATTTGTGTGTGTGCATGCCTGTGCTTGTGCATGTACAGTGTGTAAAGGTAAAATACTTTATTTGTTTATTTGCGCTGTATTGTATACAACAACATTTTGTTTGGCAACTTTAAGACAGTAACAAGAGCAAGAGCATTTAAACATAAACCTCTAAAATGATTTTTTTATTAAGAAGATATAAAGAATTATTTAGTATTAATAAACAAACAGAACACTTTACAATATATACAAAGTTGCACGTAAATATTATGCATTGGTTAGTAACAAGTGATTATTAACAAGATATATATTGCACATTGTACAAAATAGTGCATGTAACACCAAAGGGTAATGTTAATGTAAAATGGTCCGGTCCAGGAATTACAAGGGGAAGCTGTTCAGTCTGTTTGAGAGTGACTTGATGGCCCTGTATCTATTCCCAGAGGGTAAAGGGACAAACATTCTGTAACCCTAACCCTGTGCCCTGGGTGAGTGTAGTCTTTAATGATACTGCTGGCCTTTGTTTGCAGTCAGCTATCACACGCATGTGTGAATGAATCTCTCTGTGTGTGTGTGTGTGTGTGTGAGTGAGTAGATATATTATGTATGTGAATGTGTGTGGGGTTTCTTTTTCACTGTAATTGGACAGCTGATGACCAGATCAACTCAAATGGTCGAGTGGTGGTGGTGGTGGGGTGGCGGGTAGGGGGGCACCTGCCATCTGGCTTGCCCAGGGGGAGGCCCCCGGTCCTGGGCACCTTCGCTCAGCTCAGCCCCAAACAGGTAGCAGGCACACCTGACTTCTACCTCCCACCCACACATCCACCAGTGGATAATGAGGGATGGACAGCTGGTGGCTTGGTTGTGTGTGCATGGCATGCCCCTCCCCAGGAACAAACTGATGGAGAGGCATGCTGAGGGCTTTCAGCACTGTCAGCATTTCTCTAAGTGGACTCTCCTTCTCTCTGTTTGACTTTGAGGCCGGGGGCGTGGAGGAGGAGGAGGGGGAGATTAGGGAGGGAGGGTGGATGGATATTGAGAGTACACTGCTGTCCTGTTTTGATATGAAAAAGTCTAATAAAAGTGGGGATGATGTACAATGCTGTGATTTTGCTGTGGTTACTGTCTCTTTCCTGTCATGTTGCTACATTAATTGTCAATAGCCGCACATACAAACACACACACGCACAAACACAAACTGGTAGGCAAGCAATCACACTCTCACTGACATGCAAAGACACACGAATACTCAGACAAAATCATGCACACACACGGTACATGAATGTAGACACAAACACTTACACAGCACAACCTGTCAACACTCAACAACACTCAACAGTATAAAGCATGCCGTTTGAAGTCCTTGTCTGTATGTGTGGCAGTTCTCTTATCAGTGTAGCAGACAAACGCGTCTGCTAAATTAATACATTAATCAAATAAAACACAGCTATAATTTGAAGGTTTCCTGACAACTTTTACAGTCACCAGAGAAAAAAACGTTGTGTTTTGTTTCGTCTAAACATGCCGAAATGATAAGAATGATACAAAGGATACATTTGCTAAACAGGTGTCCCATTCATCCAGTCTGCAGCATTTGAATGCGAGCATGAGTCATGAACACTCTAGAGACGTGGTGAATAGCTATGAATGAAGTTCATGAGGTGGCACCAAGACACCTACAGGTGTCACTGTTTTAAAGGGTAATTTCCCATCCTCGCCTTGCCGTCGTTAACCATCACAAGTCCCGTTAAGCCAACAGTAGGCTACTACTTGGCGCATTAACAATACATCACTTTTTCCCTCCTCGTTTTGTTTTTACTTACTTGCTCATAATTTGGCAATACATCTGTTTCTAGCCAAACCTTTCAATTTAATCCAATCGAGCAGGTGTGAATGAATGAATGAATGGTCAACGCTGGCTAGTTCACCGTAGTTTACATGCTTTCGCTGTCTGTAGGTAGAAACTGGATGGAAATGGCATGGCTGCAACGTTCTTGATAAAAAATTACTCTTTAGAATGCAAGTCCCCTGCACTGTCCAAGAAAAAAAAAAGATTGCAATGAGCTCAGCCTCACGCCAAAGGATGACGCGAGTCGATGGAGGGAGGTTGGGTCTAAACCGCACACTGTACGTGAGATGCAAGTGAAACTGATGGGACCGACTTTGTGTTGTGTGGTTGGCAGCACCTGCGTTCAAAGAACTGCGGGGACTGCGAGCAAGACTTATGTGACAACACGGGAAAACAACCAATAACGATAATACTCACCTTCACTTTTTGACAACATCGGTTTCTTTTGGTCAAAGCACAGGTATGTTGCAGATGACCATCTTTGTCAACGCAAAGACTGTGAGAACGTAGCTCAGGACCATCTATTGAATCAGCAGCGGTTCCCGTGTAAATCATTGTAGCTTACAGGGTCTCAAAGCTGATTTTGCGAGCAGTTGTAGGTAGCATTGCTCAGCGTCTGGAATCAACGCGCGGATCCTGAATTCATTCCTCACATCATGACTGTCTTCTCCCAGTTGAAGGTGAGTGGGTTTCTTTGTAATTGCAAAGCGTGAGAACGAAGTTTGGTTATTACCTCGCAAGCAGAGGACGCGCACACGCGCCTTCTCCGTCTCTTTGCAAATGTGATTAATTATATGATTAATTGGGAAGAAGAAAATATATAGCATCATTATTGTTATCATATATTAACATGTTGGAGTGTACATGTCAATTAAGCAACCTCTGTACACTCTCAAAACAAAACCGTTTTAAGGGGACGATGTTTTCCATCGACTCCAGTCTACATCGTTTCATCCAGCCAACGAGTAACTGATGGATACTATGATTTGATAATTCTACAGTAGGATAGCCTATTTAATTGATTACCTCTGCTTAGGCAATGTCTGTGCACACTGCCCAGTTTCAGAAAACAGACCCCCCACACATACAACTCATTGTATTGTGCTGCAGGATCTGAAGGTTTATCTGCTGAGGGAATGTGCCACCACCTGATCAATAAAACAGCTGGCTACACAGCAACATTTCAAAGTGTTGAATAAACACCAGGAGCTTTCAGCATGGTGAGAGTGGATCTATTTAAACCCTCAATGAGTTAAATATACACTCCTGGTGTTCAAATGAACACTTTGAAATTTGCTGTGTATAGGATCCTGGGAAGTGACCTTGCAAGACACCTGGATGCACAAGATTACCACGCAAGAAGCCAATTCCAGAATCCAGTTATTTGTTTGTGCCCAGACCAGTGGTTCGTACCAATCAGCGTCCTTGAAGAAACTACTGGCAGCTAGAGGCGTGGTTGAAGTCATCCCTTGATAGACAGTGATAGATATATGGTTCATCCAATCACCTGCCAAGTATTTTGCCCTTTTCCAAACAGTTTCCAAGGACGACTTCCCAGATGGCAATGTGTAACAAAACCACCTGGCGAAATCAAGTTACCTAGGAAGGGGTACAGTGATACAAGTGACATCCTTAGTAATTAGAGTCAAAGCTTGGTGTTGTGACATGAAACACAATGAAGGGGGAAGTGGGATGAAGTGAAACATAAAAATGTTCCATCGGCATAGTCCTTACATAGGTACACCGTATCAGCCTGTAATGCAAGAACCGTCCAACAGCTGTGAGGACCACCCTGTGTGGGTCTTGGTTGTCCACCTATCTGTGGTGGTTCACACTGCTACTGTAGCAGAGTCTACACAGGCTTGGCTCAGCTAGCGAGATCCAGTGTGACAATGACAACAGCCAACTCAGAGAGGAGAGTGTTGGGACCGGAGCCTAGACCAACAGGAGTACATGCAACTGCCTGCAGCGCCAACTGCCATCAGCTAGCGGCCAAAGCTCGCAATCACAATGGACCTGACCAAGCTGATCTTTGTTCCGTATGCGTGTTTGCGTGTGTGTGGTGTGTGTGTTGGGGAGTGTGGGTGTTTGTGTGTGTGTGGGGGGGGTGCCTCTGACTCTGCCTCTCGTGCAGTCACTAGATGAAGCTCTCTCTTTCTCTCTCTCTCTATCTCTCTCCTCCATGCTCTCGTGCTCCTCCTTATCTGGCCGGCCAGTTGGGCTAGCTTTTATTCACAAGGTCCCTCCAGAGCAGTAAAGCTTCTCATAGAGAGAAAGAGAGAGATTGGCCCCTCTTTCTCTTTCTGTTTCTCTTATCTCTCTCTCTTTTTCTCTCTGTCTCTCTGCTCTTTCTCTCTCTGTCTGTCTCTCTCATGTATTTATTTCTCTCTCTGTGTATTTCTGCCTCTCTGCTTTTCTATCTATGTGTGTCTCTCTCCCCCTATGTATCCACTCTCTCTCTGACTCATCTGTCTCTCTCAGTCTCTCTCTCTCTCTCTCTCTCTCTCTCTCTCTCTCTCTCTCTCTCTCTCTCTCTCTCTCTCTCTCTCTCTCTCTCTCTCTCTCTCCCTTCCTCCCTGTCTCCCTCCCTCTCTCAGATGTCTACTTTATCAGTTGCTTGCTAATTTTAGAATTTAAATAGGTCTTTAATGTAACTCTTTTCTTTTTTATTGCTGTCGTATAATGAGATTGCGTTTTTCTTTGGAGGTGACTCTTAATTTCCTCCGGTATTTCCAATGTTTCTCTACTGACAATGACCATGGCAAATTGCTTGCTATATTCAGCATCCTTCTGTAATCTAACCTCGATAATGATCATCCAGCACAATCTGTCTGCCTCCCACAGCCCCTGATACCAAATAAGCCTTTTCTCCCAGGAATCATGTTACTAATACTAAGATCATGTCCCTAGATAGAGGTCGATGCACATGAAACGGGCCCGTGGACTGTAGCTCACACACGCTCTGGCAGGGGGGGGGGGGGGGGGGGGGGGGGAAACGGACTCCTGTGTTATTGCTCTGGGTATTCGGTGGATGACAGAGGTTGCTCTGTGATTCACATATCATCAGTGAAGGCCAATATGGGTCAACTGCAGAGGCATGCACTTACGTTACGATGGGAAGTCAGGCAAATTAGTGTATGTTAGACAATTACGTGATGTTTGAGTGCGCTCACACACACACACACACACAGTTTCCCTAGCTGCAGACTCCCCCCGTTGCCCACGGAGACGCTGATTAAACACGACTGCTCTGATGCTACAGCCCCGAGGAGGAAGAGGAGCAGGAGGAGGAGGGCCCCTAGTGTGTGTGTGTTTGTGTTGTGGGGGGAGTGTGACAGCGTGCTGTGTTGTGTGCACGCATGCATGCATGTGTATGTGAGAGAGTGAGGGTTGGTTGGATAGAGAGACAAAGAGAGAAGGAGAGAGGTGACTGAGGGGGGGGGCTGGTTGGAGAGAGAGACAAAGGGATGGAGAGAGAGAATCTGACAGCATTGTGATTCACGTGTAGAGAGATAAGAGAGAGGAAATCAAATCCAAACTAACAAGGCCTTCAGCGGTTGTCCTTCTTCTCCCGACCCTTCCTCAAACACCTGTTTAATGTCTTTAACAGTGTTGGGCCGCCAGGAGGGAGACAGAAGTTGGTAGAGGAGAGAGTTTGTGTTCTGAGAAGTGTTAAGGTAGAGAGAGAGAGAGAGAGAGAGAGAGAGAGAGAGAGAGAGAGAGAGAGATAGAGAGAGAGAGAGAGAGAGAGAGAGAGAGGGAGTGTTCAGAGGAGTCTTCAGGTAGAGAGAGAGTGACAGGGCAGTGTGTTGAGGTAGAGAGTGTGCGTTTAGCGTGGTGTTGAGATGGCGTGTGTGCGTTGAGAGCAGTGTGTTGAAGAAGAGAGTGTGTGTTTTCCGAATTGTGTGCTGAGGTAGAGAGCGTGTGTGTGTTCAGCGTAATGGGTTGAGGTAGAGAGTGTGTGTTCAATCCGAGCAGTGTACAGAGAGAGTGTTCTGACTGAGTCATATTCAAGATTTTCTGAGTAAGTTTGAAGATATTTTGAATAATCTTGACTTATTGAGACAGAGGGAGCATTATTTTGTCAGGGAACTCTGTAGATGAATAGAGTGTTTGTTCAACCAGCCATCCAGTCAGCCAGCCATTCAGCTAGTCAGCCAGTCATTCAGTCAGTCAGTGGAGTGTGCAGTGCCGAAGTAGGTGTAAGGTGGGGACAAGGAGCTCACCTACCAGATGGTTCCTTTGGCAGTGCTCTGCATGGAGTGATTTGATAGCTTGCAATATGGTTCTGGCCCTCCAGACACACAGTATGCCAGCACTGCTGTTAACACGGGGAAGCATTCTCTCTGCTTTGCCATCTATCTGTCAGCCGGTCTGTGTCTGTCTGTCTATCTGTCTGTGGGTCTGTCAGTCGGTCGGTCAGTCTGTTGGTCCATCTTTCCGTCTGTCCGTCTGTCCATCCTTCTATCCATGTCTACCTGGCTATAGAGGTTGTGGCTACAGACTAGTCTTTGTCTGTGCCTGGGTTCCCTGATTACAGTGCCGGTGAGTAAAGGGAGGGAGGGTGGCTCATTTCAAAGTGTCACACTGTCAGCAGCCAGGCTCACACCGAGCCCAGCACAGGAGAGAGGCACGGCTGAGATCAGATCATCTGAGCAGATGCTGATATTTGCTCAGCTCTGGGAGACTTCCCCCCCTCCGAACCTACCCCCCCCCCCTCCCAAGCCTAGGCCTTGTTTGCTTTTGGGATTATCTGTTGAGCCACCGCCACTGCTCTGAGTGGCTGGTGGAGGAGGTGAATGAGGAGAAAGAACAGACCTTGTCTCTCCTCCTCTTTCCTGTTCTTTTGTGCTTTTCTCTCTCTCTCTCTCTCTCTCTCTCTCTCTCTCTCTCTCTCTCTCTCTCTCGCTCTCTCTCGTGTTCTTTCTTTGTTTCTCTCTTTAACATGTGCAAGCTTTCTATTTCTCTCTTTCTCTCTCTTGCTCTTTCTTTCTCTATCAGACATAATGCACACACACTATGTCTCTCTCTCATATGCACTTAGTCGGTCTCGCACACACAACATACACACACTACAAACACACACACACACACACAAACACACTCTCACCCTGTTCACCCGGTGATTTGTCAGCAGCGAAGGTAGCAGCTGTTCTGTTTGCTGTTGTAATTTCTTTGATCGTAATTACTTGTGCCAGCTACCTTCGTTCCTGGCACACTCCTCTCCACAAAGCCATATGGACGGAAGGGAGTTTGGCTCTTACTGAGAAAACATAGGCTTGTTAATCAGTATTTGCGTTTGCCTATTGTCTATGCTCACACGTACAGGTGTGTGTACTCATATATCGCCTCATGTACACACATGCGTTTCCTTTTCGATTTCTACCAACCAAAGAACTGGAGCGCTGGTCTGGGTGATTTCCCCCCAACCCTCATGTACCGTAAATGTATATATGCTTTTATAAAGTCTCTGGGTTCCGGTCCATGGAGGACTGTTGTTTGTCAGCACACAAAGTGCAGTGCTGTTTCCCCAGTCAGTCCTAAAAGATTGATGCTGACAAAGCTTATGTGGTATAGCCCACCGCCCACAGTTGAAACTGTGCTGTAAGTGAGCTCAATATAGTTCTCTTTACAGCCTCGGTAATAGCAGCTTGTTATTTCCAAACCATCTCTCAGGGACAGGCAGACACTGGCGGTATAGCATCTTCAAACTGAGCAGGCTGGATGTTTGGCTTGAGAAGGCTCTTAAGCCTAAAGCAGTTTCTCAAAGTTCCTCGTAGCTCGTCCAGCTCATATCTGGTAGGAAGGGCTCTCATGTCTCAGGGCTTATTCCCTGTTCACCCGCTCAGCGTCTCACCATCCAGCATCTGGCCTGGCTGACGGGCAGAGCACTCTCAGCCTCTCTCACGGCCTCTTTACAGACTCCCTCACAGCCTCACTCATAGCCTCTCTTACAGCCTCTTTACAGACTCCCTCACAGCCTCACTCTCAGCCTCTCTCACGGCCTCTTTACAGACTCCCTCACAGCCTCACTCACAGCCTCTCTTACAGCCTCTTTACAGACTCCCTCACAGCCTCACTCACAGCCTCTCTCACGGCCTCTTTACAGACTCCCTCACAGCCTCTCTCTCTCTGTCCTGGCGCTGAGCTGAACACATAGACGTTCTGTCCAACTGGGTCTGAACACAGACGTCGTCCCGGCAACAGCTGAACACAGCAAGCCCTGTGTTCCTTCTCCTCTCCATCCTGAATTATAGAAGACGTGATATTGCACTCGGCCCACACACGTTTTCATCACAGGGCTGGAGGTCACTTTGACTCCCCCCTACCCCCCCTTTTACCCTGCTAACCCCCCCCCCCCCCACCACCACCACCACCACCACCACCACCACCCCCCCCACGTCTTCCCTGCTCATCATATATGCAACGTGAGGGCAAGGGAATGTGGAGAGGGGGGAAGGCAACGTTCACCAGCGCAGGCCTGCCTTGAGATTTATGGATGTCGGTGCTGACAAGCCGGCAAAGGAGGATGCGTGCGTGAATCTCAGCTTCCACGCTGATGTTAAGGGTCCAAAATGACTATGGTACAAAAAACATGTCACACATATTCCCTTCTCGTCCCATGAATATGATTTGTATATCTTCCCAACCTGCAGTTGTACTGCATATCAATCTAGACGCACTATATGCATGTAGGCAAATACTGGTGACTTCTCACTATTTTACGCCGCACAGATAAAACTGTGTCGTAAAACGTAGAGACCAGCTGGGATTTGAATGAAGGCTTGGCGAGCAGCGAAGTACGTATGTCTTGTCGAAAACTTGTCCCTGTTGAATCCTCTCGCTAAACGGCAACATTTAGACATCGTCAGCCCCCCACACGACCACTGTAGCAGGGGTTGCCATGTGAGCCCCGTCCATCTAGACCTCTCTGGGCCTCATCCAAGCTTCAGGCCCCTAAATCATCCCCCTGATTCCCCTCTTTACGACTCCTGGACCTGGTTGTCGGGACCACAAGCCTCGGTGGTGACAGGAAGCCGCTTTACGGTTCCCTGGAGAGCTGCTTGACTGGTCTGCCTGGGTGATTGGTGGTCAGCTCCAGACGCTGCCTGCTGGCAATCGTGGAATTCATAATAAACTCAGCAACTGCCATTAATGAACAAAACCAGAGAACGATCTATATATAAATATATCACATTTCCTTCAAAATAATCATCTATTTATATATAATATAACAGGGGGCTATGGCGTAAAATGTGTTATACATATAGTATAATACATTTGTAGATACAGCGCATGTATACATCATATTTCTTTTTTGAACATTCAACTATGCCAGAACATGAATACTGTACATACTAGAACTTGAGCAGATTTTCCAGCAGTTTCCACTCTGACTCACAAAACTCATGACTGACTTGAGTGGTGGGATTCGCTGCTGGTCATCTCGTCTTCGTGGTATTCTGTGGTCTAAGTGAACAACCCTCCAACTCATTGTGCCTCATCGTGGCTTCAGTCATGTGCGTTCCTACGAGGACCGAACAAAACCAAAAACCCTAGCTGCAGGTTCCCCCCCCCACACACACCCTCAAACAGGCCACAAATAAAGACACGCAGGCTTGATCACAAAACCTTGCTTTTAGAACAACCCTCCCCCCCCCCCCCCAGCAAGTCCCTCGTGATTCAATATGACAATTTGTTTAAAAGCCACTGTTAATAAAGGCCGCGTTTTCACGTCCTAATTCCTCGCCCTCCCTCCTCATCATCTATGTAGGTACCAGTGTCAGCCTGAGGCTCCTACCCCCCCCCCACACCCCCACCCCCCATCCCCGATCCCTACCACGACTGACCTACTTCTGTCTCTGCAAAAGTGTAAACAGAGCTACTAATTGCCTTCATTTATTCATTTGGAAGTCAAATTCTGTCGAGGCTGGCTGACGCCCAGGTCATTCATGTGGAACGAGTAGGATCCTACCTCTCCCTCCGTCTCCCTCTCACCCTCCCCCCTCAACCCTCCCCCCTTCGCCCCACCCTAACCGCTCGTCTGCATGGGATTGTCAGGAACCCTCAGACAACGGCATCCCATCAGGCTATGGGATCTGACGATGACTAAATGAGTGCAGGCAGGAACCCTTCCAGATGAACAGATCTGTAAATCCAGCAATGAAATCCAGTAATGTCACATTACTGGCCACAAACACCATACTGGGAACCCCTGTTACAGTAATACATAACACATACATTATATTTACATATATACTGTAAGCATAGATGGCCAATATTATGAATATCACTTAGCTCATTGCTTTGTATATCGTTTTGTGAAATTACAGCTTTCTGGTCTGATTTCCATCAATCAGTAAACCGCTAAACCGATGCTACTGTATATGACAGTAGCGTCTACAGTGTTATATCGTATACAGAACGTATATACGGTATGTACGGTAAAGTGAGTATACGGTTTGTGAAAGGAGACTGCCTCTCTTCTCCTGGAGTCTTGGGAGCCCCTGCTGAGTTCTAGATAGAACAGCCAGCATTTGACCATGAGGATGGCAGGTTTGGTATGACTAGTTTTCACACCCGCACACACACACACACACACACACACACACACACACACACACACACACACACACACACACACACACACACACACACACACACAAAGACACTTCAGCCACAACAACAGCCCTTACTGTGCCACTGTTCTTGTCCAATCAGAGAAGGCTAACCAGGTCAGGAGGCGCTGTGTTTTTCATCTGAGGAGAATAACACGTCTCTATTGTTGACTCAGTGTGAGGTGGAAGTGTGGGGACACCGAGACTCCTGCTGCAGCCCAGACCGTCCTCTGACTGGTGCTGATCACACTGTCTGTCTGCATGTCTGTCTGACTGCGTGTCTGTCTGCGTGTCTGTCTGTCTGCATATCTCTTTGTCTGTCTGTGCATGTCTGCCCGCATGTCTGTCTGTATGTGTGTCGGTTTGCTTGTCTGTCTGTCTGTATTTCGTTTTTGTTCTGTACTTACAGGACATGGCCCGAACAGAAACAGTCACACAAACAGTCACCCGTGCGGTACTCTCGAGCCACTGTCCACAAACAGCAGAGAGGGGGCGAGAGGAGACCGACTGGTGGCTGTGCTTGACATTTTCAAGATGTAGGCTATGTTGGTGTGACCAATGTCCAATCTGCAGTCACAGATGGGTCAAACAAACCCTGTCCCTGCCACTCTGTTACTTACACTCACACAAACCACACACACACACACACAAACATACACCACACACACTAGCACACACCACACACACAAACCACACACACACACACACACACACACACACACAAACATACACCACACACACTAGCACACACCACACACACACACAAACATACACCACACACACTAGCACACACCACACACACAAACCACACACAAACCACACACACACACGCTGATAGTTTAGAAGTCAGGAGTAGCAGTCCCCAGCCAGGTCAGTGAAAGCTGAACACACAGACGGCTCGCCCCCCTGGATTTTAATCTGGGTCAAAGGTCACATTTGGACACGCTGCTCTACGATGTGATTGGTGCTCAGAATACGGTGGTGGGTCTGGCTCCCCAAAGGGGGTGTGTGTCTGTGTACACTATGTGTGTGTTCTTGTGTATGTGTGTGTGCATGTAGGTGTGTGTGTATGTGTGTGCATGTAGGTGTGTGTGTATGTGTGTGTGCATGTAGGTGTGTGTGTGTTTGTCCCTGCGTGTGTGATCCACTTCTGGGTGCCTGCCAGGGCAAGACAAGAGTGTGTTTGGCTGGCGAGGCGCTGAGCAGAGTCGAGAGGTGGCGTGTTTAGCAAGAAGATCTACAAGGGGCCACACAAAAACACACACACACACACACAGTAAAAGTACTCACACAGTGCACACACACACCAATACACACAAACACTCTTCTACACAAACGCAAGGGGACACACACATAGTGCATACACACACATCCACATGCAATTTATAGTAATCCTGGGTAAACAGAGAGCTTGCCTGCTCGCCTTATACCTGTCTGGAGCCTGATGGACAGGGATATATGGATGGAGGGAGGTATGGATGGATGGATGGATCAATACACTTATAGATGGAAAGAGGTGCCTTCTGTTTATAGACCCTATGTAGTGACAATCCTTTAAGTGTGTGATGTCTATAAGTCCGAGGTAACCAGTCTGTCCACACAGTAGTTCCCTGTCTCCCCTGTCTTGGTCCCTCTCTCCTCCCCCTGAGGAGGACAAAGAGGGAAAGAGAGAGGGCGAGAGAGAGAGAGGAGGACAGAGGGAGAGAGTCGATCGGTGTGTCAGTTGTTTTTCGTTCCAAGTGCAGACAGCGGCACAGTCCTTGAGGCGCAACTAAGATCTCGACGCGAATGACCTCCAATCTCAGAACACACATGGTTGTTGTATGAGCAGGGCCGGCATTGATTGAACAAGAACGGAAAAAACTGGATTTGCCAGACCACTTAGCGCCGCGTCTCCAGGTGGTCCCACACGATAGGGCGAACTGGAGGAACTGAATATAGAGCTTGAAATGGGCTGCGCTCCTCGGGGGATAGAGATTATTAGTGACAATCCATTTGCCTGGGCCGTGTGTTAATGTAATTTCCTTTGCATGTACAACAATTACACACGGCGCACAGTCAATGCTAGATTAGCCGCGGGCTTTCATCTAACGGAGCCAAGTCACCCACCTGTGAATGCTGTTGGAGTGTCGATCCCTTATTCATTATCTTTTACTTCAAAGGCCAGAAGAACACCGTATTATTTTTACATTAGCGTTGAACCAAGGCCTGTCGAGTGAGAGGATGTAACGCAGGTGTTTTGAGAGGATTGCCAGGAAAGGAGACCAATTTTGTTGTTGTTTGGAACGTAAAGCCCTGTGGGGATTGGACCAGGGTTTACCATCAGACCAAGACGTGCTCACGGTTTGAGGGCATCTGAGGTTTGGACCAGATAGCCAAGTTTGAGTATTATTGGTAGGTGCAGATCTGGTGAAATCCACAATAGCCAGGTTTAGAGCTCATCAAATCTGCTCTAGCCTTGTTTAGACTGGGTACACGTTTGTAGATAGGCTGACTGTGATGGTGGATCACAGGGAGGACCTACACTGTGATGGTGGATCACAGGGAGGACCTACACTGTGATGGTGGATCACAGGGAGGACCTACACTGTGATGGTGGATCACAGGGAGGACCTACACTGTGATGGTGGATCACAGGGAGGACCTACACTGTGATGGTGGATCACAGGGAGGACCTACACTGTGATGGTGGATCACAGGGAGGACCTACACTGTGAGTCCGAGGGTGCTTTCACACCTATTAGTCCGTTTGCTTGGTCCGAATCAGTGGATGAGTTGCTACTTTGTTGCATTTTTCATTAGGTCCGGTTAGTGTTCACACGGTCAAACCAACGTTTGTAAAAATACAATAGGTGCGTTCGACTTCATGCAGCGCCGCTGCAGCCGCCTGCAGCCCGGCGTCTGACATGAAGCTTCAAGGCAGCCGGCTGCAGTCGGCTGTCGGCGCTGCATGAAGTCGAACACACCTAATGACGTTTGTAAAAAACAATGACACGCGGTCAAGGTTGTTAATCTATTGGACAGAACTTCCTTGTCACGAACAACAATTGAGCAACAGCAGCGTATTGAGATTGCAATACTATCTTTAATTGTTATGACCACGTTTTTTGGCTTGCTCGTTGGTCTTTTACTCAGAATTATATCCAGGTCATCAAACCATGGGAATTGTTTTTTATCGTCCGACGAGCTACCACTTTTCCATAGAACATCACACACTTTTATGTATTGCTGCCTACGTTTTTTAACTTTCAAACAACATTGGTCCACTGTGCAATAATAACCATTTATTTCAGTATATCACTAAATCATTTAAATACCTCGCTATTCTTATGTGACTCCACAAGTATCTCTGCAATATGATCATCAGCCCATATTTGCAGAAGAGCCTTCACTTCATCTGTCCCCCATGTTTTCCCTCAACTAATTTTGCTGCTAATGAGTGGCACGGCAGTCTCTGCCAAGCGTCAACATCCTTTTTCGCACCAGAGTTCGAATGCGTATTCTCACCTATCCAAACGAACCGGACTTTCAGAGAAAACGAACCATGGTCCGATTGAAACGGATCAAACATGTCAGGTGTGAAAGCACCCTGAGAGAGCAGGGGAGGGACATGGAGAGAGAAAGAGAGAGAGAGAGAAAGGGAAGGAGAGAGAGCACAGGGGAGGGACATGGAGAGAGAAAGAGAGAGAGAGAGAAAGGGAAGGAGAGAGAGCACAGGGGAGGGACATGGAGAGAAAGAGAGAGAAGGAAGAGAGAGCTGGGAAGGGAGATAGAGAAAAATAAAGAGTGAGAGGGGAGGACAGAAAAAGAAAGGGAGAGAGAGATCAGGGGAGGGAGAAAGAGGGAGAGGAGAGGAAAAAAGATCCCTTTCAAAAGAAAGAGAGATACTCTTCGGCAACTCTCCTGCTCCTGAAAGAGAGAGCGAGGCAAGGAGAGAGAGAGAGAGAGAGAAAGGAGAGAGAGACACAAAGAAAGAGACAGAGAGGTGGAGAGTCAGAGAGAGAGAGAGAGAGAAAGAGAGGAGTAGGGACAGATGGAGAGGAGAAGCTGGAGCTGGATTACGGCCAGGCTGCCTTCTCTGTGTCAGTCTGTCTGTCCCGCAACCTGATCCCTGGCTCTTACACAATGCGGCCGGACAGACAGACGGTTATCTGGCCGGTACATGCACTCTCGCTTTTTCCCTATCAGGGCCGATACACATGGCTGGTCCCATTCAACATGATCTTAAACTGGGAAGTCTCATTCAGAGGAATAAACTCTCTCTACTCAACCCAGGCCAAGGAAACCAGGGCCAAGGCGAAGATTGCCGCCAAGCCAAAGAGTCCTTGGCTGGGTCCAAGGCCTGGGCTCAAACCTGGGTCAGCCATAGTCATCAAACCACCTCCGTTACGTTAGAATGCCAGATGGCTCAGAACCCCCTGAGTCCAGGGTGCTGTGAGGCTGGCAGGAGAGAACAGAGGAGGAGAGAAAGAAGGAGAGAAAGAAGGAGAGAGAGAAATGGACAGAGAGAGGACACACAGAGAGAGGAGGATAGAGAGAGGACACAGAGAGAGAGGAGGATAGAGAGAGGACACAGAGAGAGAGGAGGATGGAGAGAGGACACAGAGAGAGAGGAGGATGGAGAGAGGACACAGAGAGAGGAGGATGGAGAGAGGACACAGAGAGAGGAGGATGGAGAGAGGACACAGAGAGAGGAGGATGGAGAGAGGACACAGAGAGAGAGGAGGATAGAGAGAGGACACAGAGAGAGAGGAGGACGGAGAGAGACAAAGGTAGCAAGATCAGCAGGAGCATTCTGACGGGACCTCCTCCTAATTTACGGCCCCCACCCCCACAGGTGGCAGGTTTACGGCTGCTGTAATGGACTGGGATGAACAGAGTGCATGCATGAAGCCGCCAGCTCCGCCTCAACTCGGATCAGCGTTGCCTACAGAAGATTAATAAGGACGCCTATGAAAGCGCAGCTCGGCTTGAGTGCTGCAGCGTCGTTTATTGTGGTGTGTGTCCACACAGGACATAGCAGCAGGTTATCTCCGTGGATCTGCCGTGGGGCATGTTTGGGATGCAGGTAGACTTGGGGTGGAGGACTCAGCGTTGTATGTAATATCAGGATTTTACACTGTGGCCCATCTGTTTATTCACCCGTCCGTCCATCCACATTGTGTCTATTTTCATTTTTTCCACTCATCCTGTCTTCCATCCGTCCATCCATCCATCATGTGTTCATTTACATTTATTCCATCCATCCTTCCATTCATCCATCCCTTCATCCAAACAGTGTTTGATGGACCATTATTTGCCCCCTGCCTAAAACATCTGCATAAAATATGCTAATGAAATTAAAGAGGGAAGTGACAGGCTTGTTGCAGCCTGGTTGCGAATCCCTAATGATTCCCTGCCATCCTTGGAAGAAGCCTGATTAATTT
Source organism: Osmerus mordax (assembly GCF_038355195.1). Classification (NCBI taxonomy): domain Eukaryota; kingdom Metazoa; phylum Chordata; class Actinopteri; order Osmeriformes; family Osmeridae; genus Osmerus; species Osmerus mordax. The sequence goes on along the minus strand of NC_090050.1, from coordinate 9,150,615 downwards.
AAGAAAGTCGACCGCTCCGGAGACCGATGAATTCCTGGAGGATTTGACCATTTAGGAGAACAAGAGGGAGGGAGGAACAGAAAACAGGGAGCCCCCCCGAAATACAGAGGCATAATTAATACATTGGAATCATATTTAATTAGCTGCATGCCAGAGGGGGGGGGGGGGGGGGGGGCGCATCCTCTCTGTTGTTTGTCGCGGCTTTTGTTCACATAATAGACTGCAGTTAGGACCTGGTGTTGATAATAGGGCCCCTATGGATCCTGGGCAAGGGTGATATCTCCTTCTCCTCCTCCTGCTCCGCCTGTTTCTCCTCCTCTTTGTCCTCCTCTTTCTCCTGCTCCTACTGCCCATCCTTTTGCTCCTCCTCTTCCTCCTGCCACATCTCCTCCTCCTCCTCCTCCTGCCCCTGCATGGAGGCTGGGGTCCCACTGACTTGCTGCTGACAAGGGATTTCATCATGATTCATCATGGTGCTTTGATGTGCTCCGCACACGGCCAGGCGAGGCAGAGAGCGAGAGCGTGTGATAGAGTTGCACGCCGAATCCAGGACTCTGTGGCTCTTGAGTGAATTATCTCTTTAATTGTGTGCTTCAGGTGCTTTTAATCTAGAGACGTGTTTTATTTATTTAATTTGTATTTTTTATAAAGCTGTGTTTTTTCGCCTCTCCTTTACAGGATGACGTGAAGACCTCGCTCGGAGTGTGAACGTCTGGTCGAGTGACATTCAGTGCTCATCCCTCCCCGATCGCTCCTCCCCCTCCTCCCTCCGGCGTCAGGTCCTCCCGGGAGCCCCGCGGGGATGGGGGTGCGCTCGGAAAAACCACGGACTTCCCACGGCCGCGGACGGGCCGCGTCGCCGTGGTCGCTGACCTGCTTCCTGCTGACCCTGAGCTCCTTCCTCCCGCCGACGGCCGCCTCGCCACCGCTCAACAGCTTCCTGTCGGAGCGGGGGGAGTGGTCGCTGAACCACCTGACCGTGCACCAGAGCACGGGGGCGCTGTACGTGGGCGCCGTCAACCGCATCTACAAACTCTCCGCCAACCTCACCCTCCTGGTGTCTCACGACACGGGCCCCGAGTACGACAACAAGGCCTGCTACCCCCCTCTCATCGTCCAGCCCTGCTCCGAGCCCCTGGCCTCCACGGACAACGTCAACAAGCTGCTGCTCATCGACTACTCCCAGAACCGGCTGCTGGCGTGCGGTAGCCTGTACCAGGGCGTGTGCAAGCTGTTGAGGCTGGACGACCTGTTCATCCTGGTGGAGCCCACGCACAAGAAGGAGCACTACCTCTCCAGCGACACCCAGACGGGCGCCATGTACGGGGTGATCGTGCCCTCCTCCCAGGGCCAGGACGGGACCCTGTTCATCGGGACGGCCGTGGGGGGCAAGCAGGACTACTTCCCCACCATCTCCAGCCGCAAGCTCCCCCGCGACCCCGAGTCGTCGGCCATGCTGGACTACGAGCTGCACACGGACTTCGTGTCGTCGCTCGTCAAGATCCCGTCCGACACGCTGGCGCTTGTGCCGCGCTTCGACATTTACTACGTCTACGGCTTCTCCAGCGGCGCCTTCGTCTACTTCCTCGCCGTGCAGCCCGAGACGCCCGGCGACGGCACGGCCGGCGGGTCGGCATCCCCGGGCGACCTGTTCTTCACCTCGCGCATCGTGCGCCTCTGCAAGGGCGACCGGAAGTTCCACTCGTACGTGTCGCTTCCTGTGGGCTGCGTGCACCGGGGGGAGGAGTACCGCCTGCTGCAGGCCGCTCACCTCTCAAAGGCCGGACGCGTCCTCGCCCGCTCCCTCAACATCAGCGCCCACGATGACGTCCTGTTTGCCGTCTTCTCCAAGGTGCCGTTACCGTGCGAACGGGGAATGTCTGAGTTCACGTTGAGCGTCTGGCTCGTTCACGCATGCACGTTTGCATTTGAGCTATTCGTCTCTAAAGCCTCCTTGTGTGTAAGGAAGGAGCTCTGCACGCTGGGTAAATGCCATTATTGTCCAACATTTCTTGATCTTGGTTATAATACAATATCAATTATATTTGGATTAAGGGGCAGAAACAGTACCATGACCCGCCGGACAACTCTGCCCTCTGTGTGTTCACCATCCGTGACATCAACGCACGCATCAAGGAGCGCCTGCAGTCCTGTTACCATGGCGAGGGCAACCTGGAGCTGCACTGGCTGCTGGGTAAAGACGTGCAGTGCACCAAGGCGGTAGGTGAAACCTGGATGTGTTCTTGGTCTAATGGAAGACTGGGGGTTCGATCTCTGCTGGCAACCTCCCTCTTAGGGGCCCCAACCGGCTCTTAATTGGGTGTGCTTTGCCTTCGGAAAGGGCACAACCTTTGTTCCCTCACATATATATTATTATTTTTTTATTTTATTTTTTGCCCCCCTAAAACTCAGTCAATATTTGGCCTACATAGACAACGTAGGTGTCAAAAGTTTCGTCTTGGTAGCGATTGAGTTGCTTCTATTGGAATTTACGTTCCGTTGCATGGTTTAGGCTCAAGTTAAGTTTTTGTGGCGAAAAGTGAAGCTAACGGTGGCTAATTTGCTAGCCACAGTCACTGACGTTACTTACGTCACTAACGTCACGAAAACACGCGTGACTACCTTTGGCAGAACATTCGTTTTGCATCTGTTAACTTGGGGGATAGCTAGGCTAACTATAGCTTTACTGCAAGGCAGCTGCAGAAACGCCACAAGCAAAGAGGCCAGGGTGATAACTATTTACTCATTTTACTTTGTGATATGACACACAATTGTGATGTGTAATGTACAGTATAAGCTGATATTATTAAGGAAGTACATCTACTTTCGGAAACAGTAGTCTACTATTTCACTGAAGTATTAGCATCATGACATTAGCCTGTCTTGCCCGGGCAACACATACTACAGTGGTCTATGATGTAGCGTTATCTGTTTTCAATCGTTAAAATAAACATTCCTCACATATACATTTTCGTTGTAGGATTTATTCTGACATTAGTAAACGATTTGTTGGTGAAATTACCATTACCTGTGGTTTCAAACCAGTGTAGCTCACTGCAACGCTGTAGCTTACGCGAGACACTACAAAAACATCTACACTACACAGCTGTTTAGGAAGTCAAACGGCGACAGAACATGTTCGGCACTCCCCTTACTTAAATCAAAAGTCTATCTAACTACTAACCTGAACTTCATTGCCACAGCCTAAACGTTGTCAATCTGTGCATGAAAATAATTAATTTCATCTTAAACCGTACAACGGAACGTGAAATCCAATTCAACCAACGCAATCGCTACCAAGACGAACACAGCAGTAGTCTAGTACTGTACCGTAGTAGTACAATTTACCGGGGCAGCTTCTCCACACAGGGCTATATCGCATTTTGCGTTGTTACTGACAATGATCGCTACCAGTAAGCTTTTTATGAATGAGCGATTTTCCACTAAATAAATGTCAAGCTTATTTACGTTTTGGGGGGCATATTTTCAGTTAGCAGATGGTACTGTTTGAATCGCGATTCCATCTTCTACTACCGGCTAACGTCGTAGAATAATCTTCAAAGGGGGTTCTTTATTAATGAATGAATGCAATGAGTAGGCTAAATGCCTGAAAATATGAGAAGGGAAAAACTTAAAATGACGTTTAAGTCATAGAGATTAGGTCAATTTTTACACCGGTCTGCCAAATGTATTCGTTTTGATTCAACGATGAGGCTGCCTCTTGCAGGGGAAATGAGAAGACATCTATTTCATTCTACACTTCACACGTATTTTCAGTTGTAAATGAGCAGCAAAAAAAATGCTTTTAAATCTATGTAATCTTTATAAATAATAAGTATGCATTTTTATATAAAATATACAGAAATATCAGTTGTAAAAATGTCATTCAAAAACGGACCCCTGTGCAAACGACGCAAGCAAGCACACCCTACAATTTCCCCAGAAATTATACCCTCTCTAGTTAGTGTTGATTCTTCATTCGACACACAAACACACAGAGACATACACATGCTCACACACACTCAGATCCATACACACACAAAAACACACACTCTCACACAGTAAACTGCAAAGGTCACAGGTTATTGAGTAGGACTTGTATCCACTGTGATTGCAGACTTGATTAGAAACCCAGCTGGTCTGGCTGTTCCCTGAGAGGAAGAGAGTAGGAGAGAGACTAGTGGAGGGAGAAGAGGAGGAAAGGAGGGTAAGAGGAGGAGAGGAGGGGAGAATTAGGAGGAGAGGACAAGAAGAGGAGGAGATGAGAAAGGGAGAGGAGGAAGGGAGAGGAGAAGGGGAGGAGGAGATGGGATGAGACGATAGAGAAGTGGAGGAGAGGAGAGAGAAGAGGAAAGAGAAGAGGGGAATAAGAGGAGAGAGAAGAGGGGATAGGAGGAGAGGAGAGATAAGAGAAGGCTAGGAGAGTATAGGAGAGGAGAGATAAGAAGAGGATAGGAGAGTAGAGGAGAGTGTAGATGAGGGGAGGAGAGGAGGACAGGGATTACAATGCTACAATGCTAATCAGAGGACTGCTGTAGAAGGCTTTGATTTGTCTCAGAGGTTTGGGCCTTCCTCTCCCTCTCTACGCCTCTCTATTCTTTTCTTTTTTTCTGTCTCCATATATTGCCTATTCTCTTTTCCTTTCTCTTCTTCTTGTTTCACTCTCTAATTCGTTCTTTTTTTCGTCACACATTTAACTTTCTCTCCCTCTCTCTTCGTTTTGTATCGTCCTTTCTCTGTGTACTTCTCTCCTATATTTTTTCTCTCCCTCCCTCCTTGCTTCATCTCTCTGTGGTTCCTTTCCCACTTTCACTTTATCTCCCTTTTTTCTCTCCCCGGACCCCCCCCCCCCCTCTCTCTCTCTCTCTCTCTCTTGCTCTCTGCTTGTCCATTCTGCGGTGGTGTTTGAACCCAGCTACACCAGCTCTCGACGTGAAAGAGAGGATTTTTTTCCCCTCGGTCCCTTTGTGTGTTTCTTCCTTGCTGCTGTGTTCTGAGAGCCTCTCCCCACCCAGCCGCCCTGCACCAGCGCATGGTCCTCATCCTCCATGCATCCACCACTTACTGCGCGCTCCACTCTTGTACTCTCCAACCACATTACCGACAGTGCCCACTATAGTCTCTCTGTCTCTCTTTCACTCTCTCTCTCTCACGCGTTCTCCTTCTCTCTTTCTCTCTCTCCCTGTCTCTCTCTCTGTCGCTCTCTTTCTCCTCTTCTCGCTCTCTGTCGTAACGTCTCTCTCTCTGTCTCTCTCTTTCTCTCTCTCTCTCTCTCTGTCTCTCTCTCTCGCGCGCTCTCTTTGTTCTGCTCATCTCTCTTTCATTTCCACTGTGGGAACAAAGCAAAGGAGATGTTCTTGGACAGGTAGCGGCAGAACAAATGTTTTGCCCTAAAAAGTGATATTTTTATTCGGTTTGACAGGCCATTAGGAGGGGTTTGAGGTGGGTGGAGGGAGATGTAACAGGACTGCTTGGAATGCGTCTGTCTTTGATGCTAAATCTAAACCTGACATCTCTTGGGCTTGTGTGTGTTTGTGTAAAGTCAGATCAAGCGATATCAAATCACAGCAACAGCGCCAAATACACGCCGTTCTCCTGGATGCCATGAGCAATTAGCTATACACACACACAAACACATACACATATACGGACAGTTCCCAGCACTGCTGACAAATGTAACAGCCTCAAATCTTTTGAAGTTGTCAGTTTAAATCCCGAAGAGTGTGGAAGTAGTATTTTGCAAGTAGATATGACACAATAGTACAGCAGTCTGACTTCCCTTACTCTGCTGTAGAAGGGACCGCCTTCTTTTTGTCTTTCTAACTCAATAATTTTTTTCCTTCTCTTTCTCTTTCTCTCTCCCTCTCCTCTCTCCCTCTCCTCTCTCCCTCTCTCCCTTGCTCTCAGTCCCTCTCTACCCCTTTCTTATCCCTTCCCATTTTCCTCTATCTCTCTCTCTTTTCCCCCCTCCCTCCCTCCCTCCCTCCCTCCCTCCCTCCCTCCCTCCCTCCCTCCCTCCCTCCCTCCCTCCCTCCCTCCCTCCCTCCCTCCCTCCCTCCCCTCGCTCTCCCTCCCCCCCCCGCTCTGTGTCCTCTGCCTCATCCCTCTCTGCAGCCCGTCCCCATCGACGACCACTTCTGTGGGCTGGACATCAACCAGCCGCTGGGCGGCTCCCAGCTGGTGTCCGGCCTGACCGTGTTCACCGAGACCAGGGACAGACTGACCTCGGTCTCCTCCTACACCTACGATGGATACAGCGTGGCCTTCCTGGGCACACGCAGCGGCCGACTGAAGAAGGTCAGTGTGGATGTGCCCTCAGAGATGAGGAAGGAAAACTGGAGGCGATCCCTAACGGTTCGGTTTTATCCGAAGTGACGTCCAAATATCGCTTGGAGAAATGAGAAATATAAGCATCCAACACATTTTTGCCAAATGTATAAATGTCCAAACTGAATCAACCCTGTGACTAAATAGAAACTCATTTGACATCAAATGGCTCCACATGTATAATAAACTGTTGGTTTTGTTTTGTTTACGGCTTCGATCCAAATCACATCTACGTACATTTGAGACGTATTCAAAGACCCCCTCGAACAGACTCTTGTTCTAATGTAATTCTGATGTACTCATTTAACAGACACTTTGATCCAAAGTGACATAAGTCACAGGGAGATTTGAACCTGCAACATCTTACGCAATCTGCAGTCAAGTGCTCTTATCACTGAGCTGTACTCTGGTCATCATCTTCTGTGCAGTTGTGCTCCAGTACGAACTGTTCCTTAGTTTACAGTAAATGAGGTCAAATGAACGATAGAGTATGTAGAAAGATTCTGTTTCCCCTTCACTGTGAATGCTCAGCTATATGAGTTCCTATGAGGTTGTGTGTATGGTTTGTGTGTGTGGTGTGCATAATGTGTGTTGTGTGTTTATGGTGTGTGGATAATCTGTGTATGGCGTGTGTGGTGTTTGTGTGTGTGTAATGTGTTTATGGTGGGTGTATGATGTGTGTATGGTGCTTGTGAGTGTGGGTGAATGGTGTGTTTGTGGTGTGCGTGCGTGTGAGGACAGGGTCCATTATTACGACAGTATGTGTGGGTCTGGTTGAGTCCGCTGAGCCCCATGAACAGCATCCGATCACATCTCCTGTCCTCCATCATCCCTCCATCCCAGGGGAAGGGGAGGCCTGACGGTGGAAAGCAGAAGACCACCTCGCAAAGGTCACACCCAGGGCAAGGTCGGAGAGGCCACAGAGGGGAGAGGTCAGATGGATAATAGACAGTCTCACGCCCCCCTGGACTTGCCTCTTTCAGCCTCCAATCCCCCCAAACACTCCAGTCCTCTAACCCCCCATCTCCACTCCCCTTCAGCCCTCTGGCCCTCTGGCCTTCAACCCTCCAGTCCTCTTGCCCTCCACACCCCCAGCTACCCAGACCTCCAGCTACCCAGACCCCCAGCCCTCCAGACCCCAGCTACCCAGACCCCTAGCCCTCCAGACCCCAGCTACCCAGACCCCCAGCCCTCCAGACCCACAGCTACCCAGACCCCTAGCCCTCCAGATCCCAGCTACCCAGACCCCCAGCCCTCCAGACCCACAGCTACCCAGACCCCTAGCCCTCCAGATCCCAGCTACCCAGCTACCCAGACCCAGAGTCACATTCCCACTCTTTCCCTCTGCAGTTGTGCTCCTCCACCATATGCTGACCAGCGTGCTCCATCTTATTGGTGGTTGAGTTCTCCTCAGTAATTGGGTCACCAGCAGTCTCTGTGTTAGTTAACTGACCCCGCCACAGCCTCCCCCCATACCCCAAACACACACACACTCACTCACACTTACACACACCCATGCAAGCACACACACTTACACACACATACACACACATGCACACACACACACTCAAACACACACACACTCACTGAGCCCCAGTGATAGCAGGCTGTAGCGTGGCTGCTGTACATTCTAATAAGATTAAGCAGGGCAGTATAATTCATGACAGTGTCAGCAAGCTGTGGCTTAACCCCTCAGACACAGCTGCACACACAGGCACACACACACGCACATACCCACACACAGGGACACAGGGCATGCCTCTGAACGTGATGACCTTTGGGGTGACCTCTGAGTGACGTTTACCAGAGAAGATGTACCTGGACACGCAGTAGCAACCGCTCATCCCCTGTGTTAAGGTATCGCTGGATTTGACCGCCGAAAAAGCTCCCACCCACACTTGCGTTCCGCGTTCCCTCGATCCCATGGAGAACAAGCCTGGCGAGGACCTTCTCCTCGGTGGAACGGAGGAGAGAGTCCTGCAGCTCGGAGCTAAATGTTCTGAGCGTTCCGAGGGCACGGCTGGGGAGGGCTGGCGCAGGAAGCAGGGGTGTGCTGATTGAAGTCAATAGGCCGGAGAGACAGATGGAGGGAAGGCAGAGGGAGAGAGGTGCGCTGGGGGGACGGTGTGTTTGAGGCTAGATTGAAAGGATTTTCACATTTGCATGCAGGGTGCCGCCGAAGTCGGCACCCTGAGTAGAATGGAGAGTCGGGTCTTGGAACAGACAAAGCTCTGACACACATTCACACACACACACATTCGCACACAAGTGCACACACACGCAGATGTGCAACCAGTGGTGGTCGATGTGGTCTATGAAATGGAGAGCAGATGTGTATTGTTCCCTCGCCGCTCTCCCACATTATCCCTGGGTTGACCATGGGAACTGGGAGACAAAGGGATGAGATGGAGGGATGGGGAGCTCTGTAGGAGGCCAGGAAGGATAGAACAGGAAGCAGGGTCCTGGAGGGGAGAGAGAGAGAGAGAGAGAGAGAGAGAGAGAGAGAGAGAGAGAGAGAGAGAGAGAGAGAGGAGTTGGCAGAAGGGACAGAGAGAGACAGAAGAATCTGTGGTTCTGTTGTAGACCTGAGGATATAGAAGCTTGGCAACTTGCCACATCAGAGTGGTACTGTAGGCTCCTGAGAAAGCCGGGCTTAGAAAATCACACCGTGCAGAACAATGCTCTCTCTCTCTCTTTCTCTCTCCCTCTCTCTCTCTCTCCCTATCTTTCTCTTTTTCACACACAAGCATGCATACACACACGCATACGCACACGCACAAGTTTTGTAGGCATGCATGTACCCTTATACACAAAATATGCCTGCATGCATGCATGAACACACACACACACACAATCACCATGCTTTCATTCTGGTTGGTAATGGTGTGCGTTAGTGGTTAGCACACATCTTGTCCACAGTTGAGGATCAATAAGTCTGTTTGTGCGCTAATGTGATGGCTGAATGATTAAAGCAGGGTTGGAACATAGATGTAACACCATCAAACTGCTCCAGAATGTTACCCAGTGTCATTATATAATCCTCTCCTGTCTCCCTTTCCTCTCCTCTCCTTTCTTCTAATCTCCTCCTCCCCTTCTCATTTCCTCTTCTCTCCCTTCCTCTCCCCTTCTCTCCTCTCTATTCCTCTCATTTCTTCTCGTCTCGTCTACTCTCCTCTTTTTTCTCTCATCTCCTCTCTTCTCCCCCTTCCTCCTCTCCCCTCCTCCTCTCCTCTCCCCTCCTCCTCTCTCCTCTCCCCTCCTCCTCTCCCCTCCTCCTCCCCCCTCCTCCTCTCCCCTCCTCCTCTCCTCTCCCCTCTTCCTCTCTCCTCTCCCCTCCTCCTCTCCCCTCCTCCTCCCCCCTCCTCCTCCCCACTCCTCCTCTCTCCTCCCCCCTCCTCCTATCTCCTCTCTCCTCTCTCATTAGTATTCACACCAGAGTGCAGGATGTGGGTTAATCAATGTCCACTCTCCCTTCTGTCAGCTACAATCTGCCCAAACTCCCAGCCACTCAACCCTGAAGGTGGCCAGTTGTACTGGCCTCACGTCACTGTATGTCCAGTCTGGTTCTGTCACGGGTCAATTCTACCAGAGCGGCACACACTCCTGAATTCAGTCCATTTCATTCTATCTTCTGACAAAAGCATGGCCTGTTTTCAGACGACCTGCCATTGACAAACAGGTTTGCGTGACAGTTGCCTTCGGCACCCATTTCAGATTAGTTCAAGGTTGGCGGCTCTCTCAAAACAAGTCGCAGTGACCTGACGGGGGGGAACAATTTTATCTGTTATCCGCAGAGGTAGACAGTGCACTGTCGTGACGGTGGAGGAGTGTGCTAGAGAGAGATACGTCTGTCTGGGTTGGAGGAATTAACAAATACTAGCCTCCAACCGACAGCCATTCTCATTGGTCACTTGGCAGGCTGACAGGGATTGGCTAACAGGGGATGTGTTTGTGCCAGATGCTCTGCCCCACTGGGCTCGGCCCTGCGCCCATATGGACTCGCTCGGAAGGATTGGTCACTCAGGGCCACTATGTAAACAAACCAATCAGGTGTCATAGATACCCGCCTCTGTCTGAGAGGAAAGGTACTTCTGTCGGATGATTGGTCGTCTCTGCTTCCTCTGTCAACATGGTCACCCGGATAGGAAGAAATCCCCGAAATCCGTTCCATGTGGAAGTTTGAGCGATTCCTCATTCACTGCTAGAGCTCACTAAGCTCGTCTGAGCCACGAGAGATAGGTCTGTTTTCCCTGGCGCGTCTCACAGGGGGTGAAAGGTCAAATGAGCAGCCAGAGAGAGTCCCAGATGGAACTCTGGGAAACACTTCTTTCATTCGAAAGAACGCGTGGCGTCAGATGACATATCCCGCGATAGATGTCGACTCGGCCAGTCCGGTCCGCGTCACATGCCGTGCCCTTGAAAGAGAGGCCTTTGTCTCGCGTCATGAGGACGGAAATCGGGCGAACCGAATGAAGCACCTCTCAGTCACCACGTGTCTCGTCTCACCATCTGCTGGCCCGTGATAAACACGTTTATAGGGGACAAGGAAGAAAGGTTAAAGAGCAAGTATGTTACGCAGACAGCTAAGGATCCCTCTCAACCAGTGAAGGGGACCACATACACACGCTCAGATTGAGCAACTGTATGTGTGTGTGTGTTGCACACATCCAAACATGCTGGGTTCTGTAGTTTGGGTTTTGTTGTCTTGTCTCTTGAATTTTGCTTCGTACTCTTATTTACAATCCATTTCCGACATGAAATTGCTATGTTTGTTTCTATGGTTGATGGCACTACGGGCATGTGTCTAGCAGTGAAAGGTAGGCCACCTTTTCCTCGTGTTCACATCATTTGGGACCACAAACAGTGGACCATACTAGATACACACACACACATCATACACACACACACACACCAGAAGCACACATCAACCCACCCGTTCTGCAACTAGCAGTCTCATTATAAAACCAATTAAACCCTCCTCCTCTCATTATAGGCCGGCTGGATTAGAGACAGATTGAGGACCTGTTGTGGTCCCACAGGACTGTGGCCTTTTTGGCCCTGTTCAGATTATAAAACCCTGTTTAAAACATACTGAAATCTAACTCTCCCCGGGTCAAAAGGTCAACGCTGCTGAATGAGCTCACCAGATTGGACCTTGGCAAGATCCCCAGGCCCAGTTGCACCATGTAACACCCTGCTAAATACCCGTCTCTCTGTCTTTCTAATTCTCTTACTTTCTCACACTTTCTTTTCTCTCTTTCTCTCACCCCTCTTTCTCCCTCTCTTTCTTTGTCTCTCACTCTGTCTCTATCTCTCTGGGCAATTTGAGTTTTTATTTCTGAACTAATCTAGCACGTGGAACATACTCACAAGCCCAATGTGGAGTGTGGGAAACTAAATTGAATAAGACTCCACTTTGTGTGGGATTGTGGTGAGAGAGAGGCATGAGGGAGGCGAAGGAGGAATAGTCTGATCACTCCTCTCCTGTCCCCAACACTGATCACTTCTCTCCTGTCCCCAAACACTGATCACTTCTCTCCTGTCCCCAACACTGATCACTCCTCTCCTGTCCCCAAACACTGATCACTCCTCTCCTGTCCCCAAACACTGATCACTTCTCTCCTGTCCCCAAACACTGATCACTTCTCTCCTGTCCTTGCATGACTGGTAGGATGCCCCCGGACTTGCAGACATCACTGGTACCCTGCTGAGTGATATGGTGCTATATGATATGGTCAACTGTATCTCTCTTTTTGTCTCTTTCTTACTATCCATATATCTTTGCATGTCTCTGTCCTTCACGCTTACCATGTATCCGTCACTCTTTCTCTTTCTTTCTCTCTCTCTCTCTCTCTCTCTCTCTCTCTCTCTCTCTCTCTCTCTCTCTCTCTCTCTCTCTCTCTCTCTCTCTCTCTCTCTCTCTCTCTCTCTCTCTCCCCCTCTCCTCTCTCAATGTCACTACATTTCTCTCTCTCTCTTTCTGCCTCTCTCTGGCTCCGTAACTGGAAGGTGGGGCTTTGATAGATTGGTACCGTTTTGGAGAGCCAGGGGGTCCAATCATGCAATCAGTTTTTATTGATTGCTACTTTCTGTATAGACTGGCAAAGCTATACCACTGTCTGTGACAACTGGGTGCAAGTACAGGGCCAAGGACACAAAGCATAGAAATGAACAGATTTGAGTGAAAATCTTGTATTATATAAGGTAAATGATGTGCAGGTGTACATGTGTGTGTTTGGTGTATGTGAGAGAGACTGTGTGTGTGTGTGTGTCAGGAGGTTTGAGCAGGTGAGTGTGTATGTGTATGGCAGAAGGGCTAAGGAGGTGTGTGTACAGTATGTGTGTGTGTGGTGGGGGCTGAGCAAGTGTTGTGTGTGTAGGTGGGGGTACATTTCCCTACGTGCCAGCGGGGTGTCTACTCTGTGTGTGTTTTCTTAATGAGTCCCAACATATTGTGGTTTCAAAGTCATGCCAAAGTGAGGTGAGTCTGCAGAGAAGTCTGGCTCTTGTCGGGCTGTTTGTGGTCCAGGCAGCTGGACGACCAGCCAGTGATCAGCACCACGTCCAGACAACCTGGACCCACAATCAAAAGGGTCTGTTCAGTCCCAGCCAGCTTTTGCAAGCCTTGCTTTAACCGACTGTCTTTCTCTCTCTCTCTTCTCTCTCTCTCTCTCTCCTCTCTCTCTCTCTCTCTCTCTCTCTCTCTCTCTCTCTCTCTCTCTCTGTCTCACCCCGCTGCTCTTCCCCCCCCTCTCTTTCTCTACTCAACTCCCCCCTTTTCTCCCTCCTCCCTTTTCTCTCTCTCGCCCCCCCTTTCTCAAACCCCCCTTCTCCCTCTCTCTCCCCCTTCTCTCTCTCTTTCAATCCCCTCTCTCTCCTCCCTCTCTTTCTCAACGCCCCGTCTCTTTCCCCCCTCTCTCTCTCTCTCTCTCAACCCCCCCCTCTCCCCCTTTCTCAACGCCCCCCCTCTCTCCCCCCCCCTCTCTCCCCCCCCCCCAGGTGAGGGTGGACGGCCCAGGGGGTCTGCAGTATGAGACGGTGAGCGTAATGGCGGACGGCCGCCCCGTGCTGCGCGACATGCTTTCTTCTCGCTCGACCGCGCCTCGCTCTACGTCATGTCCGACCGCCAGGGTGAGCAGCCCGTCCAATCACGCGACGCCGCCGTTGAATAACACCATGGGGGGGGGAGAGCGGGGGGAGAACGGGTTGGGAGAAAGGGGGAGGGGGGGCATCATCCAGAAGGCAGGGGTCGGATGCATCTACTCCATGATTATGTATTTTCCGTCATCATGGGAACGATTTGACAGGCTTTCCACGACAGACTCTTTTTTTTTAGATGCCGTGATTTGCTTCGGAGTGACATTCATTTCTGTCGTTCTGTGACTGATGATGTTAGATTGGACGGTGCATGGAAGGATCCTTGATAGATGTTTTTAGATGCCAAATTGATGTCCTTGACATCTTAGCTCACAAGCAAAGGCGGACTGCTGGTCTTATTGAATATGTTGAAGCTGTTCCAATGAGGTGTTTGTGAGAAAAGCTTGAAAGGCAGCAAGGGATAGCACACTGTTTGTGTACACTGTGTGAGATGAGATCATTCTGAATAGAAATGCGACATCAACAATCATCTTCATCGCAACAATGAAGGGACAAACCTATTCTCCTTCCTGTATTGCATGTGTGTATCTTGTTTGCTCCGCACACTCTCCTTGAGGATGGGAAATATACAGGGACGTGCAGATGGCGAGGTCACTGTCCTAATTACTCATTCATGCACACTGACCTACACACATCTTAGACATACAGCCCCACAGACATCTTAGACCTGCAGAACCACACACATCTTAGACACACAGCCTCACACACATCTTAGACCTGCAGAAACCGCACACATCTTAGACACACAGCCTCACACACATCTTAGACCTGCAGAACCGCACACATCTTAGACACACAGCCTCACACACATCCTAGACCTGCAGAACCACACACATCTCAGACACACAGCCTCACACACATCTGAGACCTGCAGAACCGCACACATCTTAGACACACAGCCTCACACATATCCTAGACCTGCAGAACCGCACACTATCTTAGACACACAGCCTCACACACATCCTAGACCTGCAGAACCGCACACATCTTAGACACACAGCCTCACACACATCTTAGACCTGCAGAACCACACACATCTTAGACACACAGCCTCACACACATCCTAGACCTGCAGAACCACACACATCTTAGACATACAGCCTCACACACATCCTAGACCTGCAGAACCGCACACATCTTAGACACACACACCCCCATAAGCTACCATGGGATTCTTTACTGCTGTGGGTTTGTAAGAATAGTGTGCTGTCCTTGTGTGTATTACCTAAGCTACTGTCTGTCCTTGTGTGTATTACCTAAGCTACTGTGTGTTATGTTGCATCGCGTTGTGTGGTAGTGCGTTGCGTTGCATTTTTGCGAGTGTTGCGTTGTGTTGCGTTTTGCCAGTGTTGCGTTGTGTGTGATCCGCTGGGTTCTTTCATCTGGGCTGTCATCCCAGGCGTCTGACTGTCCTTACTGGCTGCTGTCCTCTGCTCTCACTGGAGATAAGAGGGAACAGCAGTAATCACTTACTCTTCCCATCAAGTGATTACGCTGAGTCACACACACACACACACACCACAAACACCACACACACACACTCACCACACACACGCACACTCACCACACACACACTCACCACACCACACACACACCACACACACGCACTGATGCACAGAGCTGTGAAATGGGATTAGGCTCCAGAGTGGCCAGAAACCTCCCCCCCCCCACCCCACACACACGCTGTCACTTGTCTTCGAACTTCTGGAATTTATTTTGTTATAACCCCCTCCTTCCTTCCTCCCTCCCACACACACGCGCGCACATAAACACAACCAAACGCTCCGCACAGTAAGAAGGACAAGGACGTAGAGGGCAGCCCTGTCAGTACGCTCATGTGGATGCTGGAAGGCTGACTGTGGAGCAGGGAGTGGGAAGAGAGGGCTTGTGTGGTTGGGGCGATAGAAGGATGAAGGGGTTGGGGGAGGGGGAGGGGATGGGAGAATGAAGGGATGGAGGTTGGCCGAGTGGGCGGGTATGGTGGAGAAATGCCTCCTAATACAAATGAAGGCAGCTGCTTGGCGTGTGTGTGACGGAGTGGAAGAGACTGGGCATCTCTTATTGATGAGGTCCGCTTGTTCAAGGAGACACGTGGTCAGGCTTTCTTCGAGGAGACGCGAACGTTGCTCTGCATCCAGACCTGGGTCAGGCACGCCGCAGCGGCCGAGGGAGGCGGTTTAAATCGGTTCTAGATCGCAACAAGTTTCGCGAGTGATTGGGACTATCAAGGTTCTAACTCAAAGGAATTGGAATCATTCTGGTGTGCCTGTTGTATGAACGTGAATATTCTAGAAAGACTAGGGAGATGACATGACGAGAGCCATGGAAACCCAACAGCCCCTAACCCAGGCCTAGCCTAACCCAGGCCTAGCCTAACCCAGGCCTAGCCTAACCCAGGCCTAGCCTAACCCAGGCCTATCCTAACCCAGGACTAGCCTAACCCAGGCCTAGCCTAACCCAGGCCTAGCCTAGACCCAGGCCTAGCCTATCTCTGGGTCAACCCAGACCGTACTCAGGCCTAACCAAGGTCTGGCCTAGCTTATCCCAGCCTTTGCCAGGTGTAGCCTAGACATATCCGACCAGAACCTCTCATGTGCGGGTGCGGGGAGCCGCAGAGTGAAGCCCGCTCCTCTGCAGGCTCCTCTCCTCCACTCCCATCATGCATCACTCCTCCTTCGCGGAGCGTTGCCGAGGCTGTCGAGGAGGGGCAAGGGGGCCAGCCGGGCGTGCTCATGCAGGCCTCCTGTCCCTCCAGCATGGCCAAGGGACCGCGCGAGGGGACGGGGGACGGGAGAGGATGTGGGGGGGAGTGTGGGGAGGAATGAGGGGGGCGGGGCGGGGGTGGACAGGGGGAGATTTGGGGGAGGTATTTCTGCAAGCCGAACAATGGAGAGATGATGTGGAATGAGCAGCGCGGCGGCGCTGGCAGATTTGGCTGCGATGGTGCGACCCTCGCGGAATAACAATGAGCCCCGCTGTCTCCTGCCAGCCGAGGAGCCCAGCCATGAGCAAGCAGAGCGGGGAGAGCAGGATGTCTGTGTGATGGCGTGTGTGCGTGTGCGATGGTATGTGTGTGTTTATCTGTTTACTGTCGACTAAAACACCTTGTATAAGGGTGTCATCCCCCCGGATGTCAGTTTCTCAAATGACGAGAGCGTCGCCCTATGGAACACGGCATCCTAAAGTCCTCTCCCCTGTTAGATACGTGCAGCCTGAGCTGTAAACCTGGATGGGAACAAGTGCAGGGACACCCCTCCCTGGGTGTCAGTACCCCACGGCTCCAGGAACAATCCCGTCTGAGTGCTGCGACGAGAAAATGTCAAGTCCTCACTTGCCTTCCTCATCCTCATCCTCTCTCTCCCTCATCCTCTTTGTTCTGACCGGCGCTCCGTTCTGGAGAGAGCAGAGCAGGCTGGGCTGAGGGCATTGTTCAGCAATGGGTGGATTAGAATGACTCCTTTTATTGCGATGAGTATTATCAGAGCAAAGCGGATGAGAGATGAGCTTAGTCGCACCTATGGCTGTTAGCCCAGTTTAGCGGAGCAGTCGAGACTTGGGCTCTCCGCGCTGTACGACGAGGCGCTCGTGCATTTAGCAGATGCTTCCATCCACAGGCAGACACGGGGAGGGATTTGAACCCGCGACCTCGGCGGTGTCACAGGCTACCGCTGATCTATACCCCCCCCTTGCATGCGTCGAGGCGGCGCTTTATAAACAGGCCCAGTCTGTCCCCGCCCCACCTTTTGAAAACATGCTCAGCCCCATCCCATCCAGCGTCGTGGTGTCCTCTTTCTCCAGTTAGGTGCTGTACTTCTGTCGTCAAAGCCCCGCCCCCCCCCCCACCACCACCTTCATCCTCTCCACCCGTGTTCGTGGAGTGTTGATTCCCGTTTGTTTTGTTTGTTTAGACAAGGAGTGTTCTGTCTCTCCGTCCTCGCTCCCTGACCCCCGTTGTCCCTGTGTCACATCCACTGTCTGGGGTCTTCAGCAGCTCAGGCACCACAAGGAACTGTCTGAACGATGACCTTTACCCTCTGACCTCTGCCCTCCCTCACACACACACACACCCATCTGATTTCTGTCTCCGTCTCTGACTGTCTGGCTAAGTGGATGGTTTGATACGGGGGGTGGGGGGGGGGGGGGGGTAGAATATCAGCCACTGAAGATTTACTTTTGTTTGGCTGCCTTTGAATGCTCTGTGTTACATTTCAGCCAATCGATACTGGGCATGATATCTCTACAGCTTATGAATGCTCACTGATACTCTGCAACACTGTGTTCTACACAAAGGCAAAGCATTTCCCACAAACAACCTTGCTTTAGGTGTGTCCCAAAAAAAAAAGCCTTAATCTGGACTTTTGGAGGGGTAAATTGCAGCAAATCTGGATTTGATTGGTGCAGCCACACTGGGCCAGTGTAATAGCCCGGCCTAATCTGTCATCTTTCTCTTCTCTCTGGGAGCTGAAGCATTCCGGATGACATCAAATGATGACGTTTATATAATTTGTTCCCATTTGACAGCTGTGAGGAGAATCAGAATGTAGAACTGTGTCAAAATGAATAAACATTACAAACTGAGTACTGACTTTAACTCGTAGCAGTATGAAGGACGAGACACGTTCTCTGATTACCCATGAGCCTTTGTGTGATTTGCGGAAGTAAATTGTTCATGGACACTGACATTGGGCCAGCTTTGGCTATCTGAACATAATGGTGGGGTTGGCAAGATGTATAAAAAATTGTTTGATGACATACATTTTTTCCGCATTTTCTTTTTTATTTAAGGAACGCTGGTTAGAACTGCTTTAGGTGTTCTGTTGCTACAGTTTATGAGTTACCGCTGGTTCTATGAAATCCAAATGTCCACGTTGTGATGATGTCATTCTTATATATTTATAGGACTGTGACAGAGTCAGGTTGCCATGTTGATGCCTGTACAGTGTTCAAATCTAAATAGATATCTGAAAGCCAGCCACAATTATTAATTTAATGAATGACAACAGGCAGGAAAAAAAACACATTCTTCCTGCTCTCTATTTTAAGAAGAAATAGATTCCAACTCATTGTGATTCCGAGCTGTCTTCTTCCTTGGAGGGACACGGGGAGGGGGGGGGACAAACCCTCTCTAAAGCTGAAGAGAAGATTCAGAGCCGTGTGCGGGGGGGGGGGGGGCGTGTGGGGTCAGGGTCACAGAGGTTAAAGGTTGAAGCTGCCCCCTGCTACTTCTCTAGTTAGGTTGTCGTTTTATAGGCTGTTGAACCCTTCCAGATTCGGTCTTTGTTTGTAGATTGCCTACCCACCCCCCACCACCCCCCACCCTCACTCCCCCCACCCTCACTCCCCCCACCCCACCCCCCCCCCCCCCTCCCCCCCCACGAAAATCCATCCAAAAATGATTTCGGCTAATGAAATGCGCTAAATGCTGCCTGAACACTTAAAAAAGAAAGAGAGAGAGAGATAAATAGAGAGGAGGGGAAAGAAAACGGTTTATAAAAAGTCATTTTGCTGCGAGCTGAAGATAATCCGTTTTACAAACACAGACCTGAGACGGAACACACTTAGGCCATCGACAGCACCCGCAATCCCCCCCCAAACCCATAATCCACTCCTCATTTGGGATTGGTTACATCAGGAAATTGCTTGTGTTGTCTGTCAAGGCCTGGAATGATAAGAGAAGTGTGATGTAGTACAGTGACGGCATCAGCCTGTTTTGTGTATGCAGGGACTACAGCGCTGCCCACTCAACAGTAACCTCTGTCAAAGCAACAGTACAGCTAATGGAAAGGATGGTGCCATTTACCTTATCCACAGATAGAGAGGTGTGTGTGTGTGTGCCTACGTGTGCTCGTGCTGGTGTATGTTTGTGTTTGGGTTGTGTAGTGTAGGTTTGTCTGTGTGTTTGTGTGTGTCAGTGTGCACGTATTAGTGCATATATTTGTATGTATGTGTTCGAGTCTAAGATTTCCACAGCATCTTCCCTGTGTGTACGCCAGTACAGACATGACCAATACTTATATGATTAAGACATCCGTGACCAATACATACATGACTACTACATACTAGGTATGTGAATCTCCATCACAGAGGCTGCTAAATAACTTGATGCTTTGGAATTCAATATAGTACAGAATGAGTTTGATTTCATTCATTTCATAAAATTCATAAATGAACAAAAAGTGAACCTTTAACAAACTTGTTTCTCTAGTGCTGTCTTATTACGCAACTCATTCAGCAAGCATCTCATGTATGCTGTTTCCTTTATACTTCTACAAAAACTCTTAGCCCTTTCACAAACGGGCCTCCTCACAAGTCTTTCTAGTGCAAACAAAACCTTGGCTTGAACCAGTCATTCTTTCATGTTCTGTCTCCTGTTTCACTTTTAAAACACCTCACATTTAACAGTTAAACCATTTGAAGGATACTCAGGATTAACAATGAAGCGTAGTGCATGTGAGGTAAATACTGCCTGCAGTCTGACGTGCTTCATACCATCTTCAGGTAGGGGAACTCACCCGTGAGCAGAAAGCAGTGCTGCTGTTTCTGAACATTAAAAACCTTTTATAGCGGCAAGGCCCATTTTTCCAGTTTGCATGTGTTTTGTTCAATTGTCCGTGTCTCTTGAAAAACCTGAAGTGTCGCCAAACGTTTGATGGGTAGCAAATCTTCCTCTTTCCACTCACGTCACGGTTGTCTTACAGGTGTGTTTCAGATGTGTTTCAGGTGTGTTAAAGCTGTGCTACAGGCGTGCTAGAATAGCCCTGTGATATGTGTGTTACAGATGGGTTACAAGTGGGTACCTGTGTACAGGTGTGTTACATCTGTGTTCCAGATGTGTTACATCTGTGTTCCAGGTGTGTTACGTCTGTGTTCCAGGTGTGTTACATCTGTGTTCAGGTGTGTTACATCTGTGTTCCAGATGTGTTACATCTGTGTTCCAGGTGTGTTACGTCTGTGTTCCAGGTGTGTTACGTCTGTGTTCCAGGTGCGTTTAAGGTGTGTTCCAGGTGCGTTTAAGGTGTGTTCCAGCTTTGTTGTTGATGTGCTGCAGGTGGTGCAGGTGCCGGTGGAGGCGTGGTGAGCAGTACGGGTCGTGTGGAGAGTGCCTCAGCTCTGGAGACCCCCACTGTGGCTGGTGTGTCCTCCACAACACGTGAGTTCACAATCTGATATGGGCTGGCTACGATGCGAACTCATTCATGCCAATAAAGCACTATTGAATTTCAACCTGTGGTTTGGGACACCTACTGTCACCTACTGGTGGTTTGTATGGGACCGGTGGTTTTAGACACGTACTGGGGTGTAGAATGACAGACCGTGAGGCACACTTTTTCGTGGAAACAAGCGTCGAACTGAAGTTGTGTCGCAGGGGAACGTTGGCTCTGAACGTAGCCTGTGCTGTCTGCTCCTGGTCGAGACTATACCCCTTTCACCAGACAGAACACAGGATAAAGATAAGTAGTTATAATCCCCCTAAAATGGGTGCCATTTAGGACAGATGCAGAATATTCGGAGAACGCTATTGTGTTTTTGGTAGAGAAAAGAGGGGCAGGAGAGAGAGAGAGAGAGAGAGAGAGAGAGAGAGAGAGAGAGAGAGAGAGAGAGAGAAAATAAATAAAGGGGGGCAGAGGAAAGAGAGATGAGCCAGGGACAGAGAGAGACAACAGACCAAAAGTTGAGACTGAGAAACACAGAGAAACGATGAAAGAGAAAGACAGAGAGAGAGAGAGAGGGAGAGAGAGAGAGAGAGAGAGAGAGGAGAGGGAGAGAGGGAGAGAGAGCAAGCGAGAGCAAAAGATCGACAGAAAAACAGAGAGAGAGCGAGACACAGACAGAGGGAAACAGAGCGGGACAAAAAGAGAGAGAGACAGAAAGACTAGTGCTGGCGAGGGATTAAACCCGAGGCGAGAGCAGCGGGACACCACAGCCAGAGAGCCACTGCTGTGGCCTCTGGAACATTTTGGACCCTGACAGAGCGGGCTTATCCGCTCTATCTTAATGATCTGACCCCCAGCTCGGCTTACGTCAGAGAGCGGCACAGACGCGCAGGGGATTGGGAAGATTAAAATGCTGGGTTTCTGAAACGGACCAGCCCTGGAAGAGACCTCGGCAAGGATTTGTGGATGCGTTGCGATTTGCATTTTAACTATCTTTATCAGTGCCATCATCTAAATTAAACCGCTTTGGGCAGAGTCGCCCATATTGAAGGGAATATACTGTCTAACTCACACTATGCAGAATACATAAAAATGAATATATTCTATGTACCGTATACTGTAATTATGCATTATCATTGATT
Organism: Osmerus mordax; assembly: GCF_038355195.1. NCBI lineage: Eukaryota > Metazoa > Chordata > Actinopteri > Osmeriformes > Osmeridae > Osmerus > Osmerus mordax. Next base: position 9,128,834 of record NC_090050.1, on the reverse strand, counting down.
GATTGATCAGGATTTTCCCCTTGAAATCTCCGTTTACTGTCTCTATGTGTAACTATGGAAACACCACTGTGTTGGTTGAACAGTATATTGACTGTTTCCGTATTGACTGTTCCCTGCAAGGTAAAGGATGTATACGATCTACCGAGGGAAAGGCACATCTTGGAGTGTGTGTGTATGTGAGGTGGGGGGGTCAAGTGACGTGTAATCTGGCGTAGGTGGCATCATTTACGTGGCGTGTGTGTGTGTATGTGTGTGTACCAGTCCATACATGTCTAGACAGCAGGATGGTGTGTTTCCATTTAGTCATTTGTGTTCCAGCCTGTGTCATCTCACAGACTCTGTCACACATGGAGATCACACAGGCACCATCACTATAAATCCCTGAATACTAATAGCTCTTTAAGTGCTGCCTGTGTATGTGTGTGTGTGTGTGTGTGTGTTAGTGGAACACGCTGGTCTACAGACGTGCTTGAAGTGGGTGTACGTATTTGTATGTGTGTGAGTGTGCGTTACTGTAATGTAACCCTGCTCGTTCCCTGGTGTGTAGATGTGCGAGGAGAGAGCGCTGTGACAGGGCGGCTGAGGCCTTCCGCTTTGCCACAGAAACAGAGCGCTGTGTGAAGGTCATCTCTCACCCCGACAGCATTGCTGTGTCAGCTGACAGTGTGCCGGTGAGTTCACCAGCCCAGCCCTCCACTTTGATAACGCTCTCCACCCGACCTTCAGGCCGTCGTCTCAACTGGAAGGTCATTAGTGATATCGTGTGGACCGGAATGGAGTTTTGATAACCTCTTCTCTGCTCGGCCTTCTCCTCTTCGCGCTCCTCCTTTCTCCTCCGTTCCTCTTGTCTCTCTTCTCTTTCCTCCTCTTTTTTTTCTGTGTCCCTCCCCTCTCTTCTCTTCTCCTCTCTTCTCTTCTCTTCTCTTCTCTTCTCCTCCCCTCCCCTCCCCTCCCCTCCCCTCCCCTCCCCTCCCCTCCCCTCCCCTCCCCTCCCCTCTCCTCTCCTCTCCTCCCTCCCTCCCTCCCTCCCTCCCTCCCTCTCTCTCCTCTCCTCTCCTCTCCTCTCCTCCCCTCCCTTCTCCTCTCCTCCCCTCCCTTCTCCTCTCCTCTCCTCCACTCCCTTCTCCTCTCCTCTCCTCCCAGCTCCTGCTGGAGGTCAGTAATGTTCCAGACCTCTCTGCTGGGATCAGCTGTTCCTTCGGCCAGCAGGCGGAGGTCGAGGGTCACGTTAACGGGAACCGGGTCATGTGTCTGTCTCCATCCGGGAAGGACGTTCCCCAGATCCCCCAAGGCCAAGGTGAGCTGTGACATCACTTCCTGTGCCACTGTGCCAAGCAGCAGAGTAATGGATGCGATGGGACCAATAGCAGCTGGACACCTGAAAGAGAGGGAGGGGGGGGGGGAGAGAGCGAGAGAGAGAGAGAGAGAGAGAGAGAGAGAGAGAGAGAGAGAGAGAGAGAGAGAGAGAGAGAGAGAGAGAGAGAGGGGGGGAGGATCTTGTAGAACGGATATGCACTCACCATGTCCTTTTCTCTTGGGTTCCCTTTTTCTTCTCTGCCCTACTTCCCCTGTGTCTTTCTCTCACTTTACACTGTCTCATTCTCCACCTCTCTTTGTCTGTCTTTCCCCTCCTTCCCTCTCGTGTCTCGTCCGTCTCTCTTTCTCCTGCCATCCCTCTATCTCTCTCCCTGCCCCCCTCTCTTCCTCCCTCTTTCTATCTGTCCCTTTATAACTCTCCCTCTCTCTGTCTCCCTCTCTCCTTCCTTCCCTCCCTCTCTCTCCCTCTCTCTTTCTCTCTAACTCTCCCTCTCTCTGTCTCCCTCTCTCCTTCCTTCCCTCCCTTTCTCTCTTCATCTCCCTCCTTCCTTCCCTCTCTCTCTCTCTCTCTCTCTCTCTCTCTCTCTCTCTCTCTCTCTCCCTCTGTCAGACTGGTCGGGAGTGGAGCTGCGTCTCAACTCCAAGGAGACAGGCCAGATGCTGGGCAGCACGGAGGTCAAGTTCTATAACTGCAGCATGCATCAAACGTAAGTGAGGCTCCTGCCCTCCACTCTCTCTCTCTCTCTCTCTCTCTCTCTCTCTCTCTCTCTCTCTCTCTCTCTCTCTCTCTCTCTATCTCTCTCTCTATCTCTCTCTCCGTCTCTCTCTCTTGCTGTGTATCACAGTTTGTCTCTACGTCTCTCCCCTTAACCCCGTCATAATGGCTTGATCTCTGGATTTAAAGAGGAGAGGACAGAAGAGGGAAAGGGGGGAAATGTGAGGAGGGATGAGAGAGGAGAGGAGAGACAAACTGACAGTCCCAGACTGTCTATACTTGTATGGGTGTGGATGTAGTTCTTTGTGTTCCAGTAGGCTACCCCACATCTATTGGCTTTGGGATTTACATATTCTAGTAAACCCTACAAATAATACTCCTGAAATCCCTCAACCAATCGGTAAGGTTATGGTCTATTCTGGGGATGTCTATTTTGGGGATGGTCTATTCTGGGCAGGCTAAATAGGGTCATGGTCTAATTCTGGTCCAGGAAGCTGGGCTGAAACCTTCACATCAGGAAGCTCATCACATCTGTTTCATCTCAATCTGGCCCCCATTAGCCACCCGGCGACTCTCTGTAACCTGGGATTCACATTTCAGACTAAACACTCTCCTAATCCCCCACTACCTCTCCCCCTATCCTGCTCTCCCCTCTCCCCCTCCTCTCCTCCGGATCTCCCCTCTCCCCTCCTCTCCTCCGGATCTCCCCTCTCCCCCTCCTCTCCCGCATCCTGCGCTCACCCCTCTGCCTCCTCCAGCTCTCCTCCAGCTCTCCCCTCCCCTCCCCTCCACTCCCCTCCGCTCCACTCCCCTCCCCTCCGCTCCCCTCCACTCCCCTCCCCTCCGCTCCGCTCCCCTCCCCTCCGCTCCGCTCCCCTCCACTCCCTCCGCTCCACTCCGCTCCCCTCCTCTCTCCTCTTCCCTCTTCGGCTCCATCATGACATCAGCCTCATAATGAATGACCCAGTGTCTGATGTGCTTGACAGGTCAGCTGTATGAAAACACAGACCTGGAGCCTTGGCTAAGCAGGGCTGCTGTGCAACTGCGTGAATGTGCATGAATGCTACTGCGTGTCAGATTGTAGTGCTGTGCTACTGTATCGATATGCAGTCTTTTGGCAGTACTTTCCTATACTTATCCAGGTTAATATGGCACCGAACATATACTCTCCGGTTGCTGATTCATAGCTAATGGATTTCATTTCCTGGCTCTATAGAATCGTGTCTATCACTCCTGGGATTTTTGATTTACATTTCCTCATTTCACAGACCCTTTTATCCAAAGTGCAGCAGATCCTCAAGGACTAGAAGTGCACAGTTCTAACATGATTACGGTGGTTAATGCCAAGGAACAGTCAGTGTTTTCAGTGCGCCGACAACATCAAATATCAAATAAAACCTTATTTAGCGTAATCTTAGGATGTTCAGGGAGTTTTAAGTCCATCTGTCAGTTATGTCATTGTTCCCCTTGAGCTGTTATTGTTGTGTACTGAGATGTTGTCACTGAGATGTTGTTATTGCCGTGTAGTACCTGTTTTTGGTTTACCATACAGCATTTTCAAAATAACCCCCACCTTTATTCATACCAAACCTATGCCCTTAGCTTTTTACCATGTCTAACCCAACCAAACATCTACCCTTGGGTGTGCGTCCTGTTCTTGGCCTCAACGTTGACAAACTGAAATTTGAAGAGGCTGACAGTCTCACGCTAGCTGCCTGTTTAATCATGTGTCTGTGTGTCTATCGGTCCGGGTGTCTGTCTGTCTAATAAACGTGTGTCTGTCTCTCCCGTGTTTAATAACGCTCAGCTGTCTCTCCGTCCGGATGTCTCTCCCGTCCTTAAATAACATGTCTGTCTGTGCGTCCGTCCAGGTGTCTCTCCTGTGTGAGCAGCACCTTCCGCTGCCACTGGTGCAAGTACCGTAACCTCTGCACCCCCGACCCCGTCTCCTGCTCCTTCCTGGAGGGACGAGTCAACGCCACCGAGGTGAGGCCGCCTCACCAGCGCATATTTTTTCTCCCCCAGAGAGATTCGTGCCGACCAAGCTCCTGTAGGGGTTGTCAAACACTCAGAACACGCGCTGTACATTGTACATTTACATTTAGTCATTTAGCAGACGCTCTTATCCAGAGCGACTTACAGTAAGTACAGTCTTCCTCATGTCACCTTGCAAGTGGAGTGAATGTGGAACGCTGCTGCCGCCCACACTTTCAGCTTAATACTCCCGTGGTGTCAGTCGCTTTGGAGACAATCTCACGGCAGCAATCGGCGCTTCATCCGTATTGCTGTAATCTTTGCTCGTTCGCTCGAGATATAATCTTGAGTTAATCTGTGCCCATTTCTCCCTTTAACGCAAGAGGAGAGGGATATATTTATATCCATCGTTAGGTGACCTTCATTAAAACCCATGATTGAAACCCCTTGGTCTCTACCATGCTGTGTAAGGGTCCATCAGTGTCGCATTACTGATGTGACCTTTAGAACAGATTGAAGAGCTCGTCATTTGTTTTCGTGACTGACCTTTCCCCTTTGACCCTGAGGAAGATGTTGGTCTAATGCAGAATAAACGGCAGAATGTATCATTAATATGTAATGCACTATAAATATAGCAATTTATATACAACTGTGCATAAGTGATACTTAAACTTCCTAAGTGGTACTGTACCAGGTGATGCTGGTTTAGATCAGTTGAGTATATAATCCTTGAGCATTGATGTGTGCACATTTGATGAACCACTGGGAAGTACAAAGCCCTCTGTGCCATCTCTTGTAACAAAAGGGCTACACATTTACATTTAGCAGACACTCTTATCCAGAGAGACTTACATTAAGTACAGGTACATTCTCCCGAGGCAAGTAGGTTGAAGTGCCTTGCCCAAGGACACAACGTCATGCGGCACAGCCGGGAATCGAACAAGTAACCTTCAGATTACTAGCCCCACTCCCTAACCTCTCAGCCACCTGACTCCCTAAGGCTATACAAATCAATTTAGATTTTGATTTGATTTGTGAAGTACATATACTTCAGAACCTCATAAGAGCTAAATGTACTGATTTTGTAAACTTATACTTTGTACGTATACTTAGGATACATTTTTGTAATGGGCACTGATTAAAGAAAATTTTATAGATACATTCTTGAAAGTGTGTGTGGGGGGGTATTTACCCATTTCATGTTTTGTTGCCATTGGTAACAAGCAAGTACAGCGACATAAAAATGATTGGCCCTGCTCCTCTCCCCTGTTGGTCTGACCTGACACCTCCCTGACAACGTGTCTCTCCCTGGTGTCCCCAGGACTGTCCCCAGCTGCTGGACTCTGGGGAGATCCTGGTCCCGGCCGGCGAGATGTCCGCCCCATCACGCTGCGGGCCCGGAAACCTTCCCCAGCCCCAGTCGGGCCAGCGGGGGTACGAGTGTGTGCTGCGCGTCCAGGGGACGGAGCACAGGGTGACGGCTCTTCGCTTCAACAGCACCAGCGTCCAGTGTCAGAACAGCTCGGTACTGAACCATAATAAGGATTTAGATGTGTGTGTGTGTCTGTGGGTAATGTATATGTGAGTGTGCTTGTGTGTATATGTGTGGATGTGGGTGGGTTGTGGATGGGGGTGTGTGGATGTATGCGTGTGGGTATGTGTGTGCGGGGGGTGTTTGTATTTATTCACACAGACGCACACACACACGCATACATGCCCACACCTACATACACACACGGTACAGTCACACACACACCAACACACAGTCACATAATCGCACACACACACACGCAACAATATGCAAACAGGCAAGACATCACAGTCGCTTAAGCACTCGCAGAACCGTGGACATGAACACACACACACACATGCCCCCACATCAACCCCGCAGAGATGCAGAGATCAATCCAGCATCTACCAGACCATGTACGGCTCAGTCCTCCTCACGCAGTCAGAGTTTAACAGCTCCTGACTGACTGAATGTACACTGAAGTCACATGAAGCGATTCAAGGAGGCACCTTTAATGTGTGTCCTTGTTTTCAGATGAAGGAGCTTGTCATGTCATTGAAACTCACTCATATAGGTCCTTCACGATAAATGCGCTCTGTAGTTGCATCTCTGAAGGTTCAAGCGGGGGACGTGGCTACCTTCTAACAGATTTGACGGAGAGAGCGTGAGAGAGAGAGGAACGTGAGAGAGTGAAATATGCGAGTCACACAGAAATAGCTGCTCAGAGAGAATGACAGTTATTTCATATGGAAGGCTGTCCACATCCCCAGACCCCTCCCATAGAACCCGTCAGTTTCCCCCCACATAGACCCCCCCCCCCCCCCCCCCCCCCCCCCCCCCCCCCCCCGGTTCTCCTGCCCACTTACAGACCCCAGGCATGTGTCAAAGTGGAGAGGAGCAGACATCCATGATATCATTTACGTTGGCTAGAAGCCTCAACTCTCTCCTACTCGCTGTCTCTCTCCGTCTGTCTTTCTATCGCTCTGTCTCGTTTTCTTTTTGTGTCTCCCTCGCGGCGCTCTACCTTGGACTCTTTTCCACTGACATGTTTTTCTCTTCCTCTCTTCTCTCCCTCTCAATTTCATTCTGTCTCCCTCTCTGTCCCTCTCTCCCACTCTCCCTATCTCACCACATCTCTCTCTCTCTCTCTCCATCCTCCTTCTCTCTCTCTCGATCCCTCCCTCCTTCTCTCTCCATCCATCCCTCCCTCCCTCCTTCTCTCTCTCTCTCTCTCTCTCTCTCTCTCTCTCTCTCTCTCTCTCCATCCCTCCCTCCATCCATCCCTCCTTCTCTCTCTCTCTCTTTCTCTCTCTCCATCCCTCCCTCCTTCTCTCTTTCCATCGCTCCCTCCTTCTCTCCCTCTCTCTCTCCATCCCTCCCTCCTTCTCTCTCTCCATCCCTCCCTCCTTCTCTCCCTCCCTCTCTCCCTCCCCCCCTCTCCCTGCAGTACACCTACGAGGGTGTGAAGCTCAACAGCCTGGGCCGCGGAGCTCTCCATCGTCTGGAACGGCAGTTTCATCATCGACAATCCTGAGAAGATTAAAGGTGCCCGTGGTCATTCATCAGCTCCCTGGCCCCGCACTGTAGAGCACTCGCTGCCGCGGAGTGACAGGGCCATCGAGCGCCGTCAAGGCTCTGCCAGGGCCTTGGGGAGAAAGTCCTCATCCCCGCCACCATTAGCTGGAGGCTGCCTATCGTGGGTGGAGGGGTGGAGGGTTGGGGTGGAGGGGTTAACTGCTGTGTGTTGGCTCAGAGGAGACTCTGCCGCTGAGCAGTGATGTCGATCGGACTCCATCGTTCACTCGGAGAAGGAACAGGCACACACACACACATGCACACACACACGTGCACACACACACAAGGCTATAGTTATCTACAGCCTCAGATGTGTTATAGGTGAATGAAGCTGCCTGGAGGAGTCTAGGAGACAAGATCATATCTTCACGTTTCTCAAACGGAAGTGCTGTGGGACAGTGTGTCCATGTACCTTACTGGTTCAGCATACAAATATGGTGTTGAATGACATCAAAAATACTCTTAACACACAGCCAGGGACACCAGATATATTATGTTATGGAACGCCTAAGCGCTCGAATTTCTTTCAGGATTAATAAAGTGAGTTGAATTGAATTAAATTGCATTTGACTTGGTTAGATATTAGAGTGCAAGCATTAGATGAGTGAACACTGAGAGAGAAAGAGAGAGAGAGAGAGATAGACTTAGAGGGTGACAGGAAAGGAGAAAGAGAGAAAAAGAAAGGGGGGAGACGGAGAGGGAGAAATGAATTAGAGGTAGAGAGAGCAAGACAGAAGAGATTAGGATGAAATAGACGGGGAGAGAGAGAGAGACACAATGAACAAGGATAGGGAGAGAAGGGAGAGAGAGCACCAGAAATACAGCACGTTTACTGACCCCACCTCCTCCATCCCACAGTGCACTGTACAAGTGCAGCGCCCAGAGGGACAGCTGCGGGATGTGTCTGCGAGCGGACAGGAAGTTCCAGTGCGGCTGGTGCGGTGGCGAGGGCCGCTGTACCATGAGGCATCACTGCCCGCCCATCTCTCCGTACGCCAGTCGCTGGCTCGACCTGTCAGCCAGCAACGTCAAGTGTACCAACCCACGCATCACTGAGGTTAGTCGGGCATACCTCTCTGGACCAGACCCTACCTCCCAGACCTCCAGTCCCCCCAGACTTGCAGTCCTCCTGTCCTCCAATCCACATACCTCCAGTACCCCTGTCTCCCAGTCCTCCAGTCCCTCATTCCCCAGACATCCAGACCTCCAGTCTCCCAGTCCTCCAGTCCCTCATCCCCCAGACCTCCAGTCTCCCAGTCCTCCAGTCCCTCATCCCCAGACATCCAGACCTCCAGTCTCCCAGTCCTCCAGTCCCTCATCCCCAGACCTCCAGTCTCCCAGTCCTCCAGTCCCTCATCCCCCAGACCTCCAGTCTCCCAGTCCTCCAGTCCCTCATCCCCCAGACATCCAGACCTCCAGTCTCCCAGTCCTCCAGTCCCTCATCCCCCAGACCTCCAGTCTCCCAGTCCTCCAGTCCCTCATCCCCAGACCTCCAGTCTCCCAGTCCTCCAGTCCCTCATCCCCCAGACATCCAGACCTCCAGTCTCCCAGTCCTCCAGTCCCTCATCCCCCAGACCTCCAGTCTCCCAGTCCTCCCAGTCCCTCATCCCCCAGACATCCAGACCTCCAGTCTCCCAGTCCTCCAGTCCCTCATACCCCAGACCTCCAGACCCCCCAGCATTCAGCAGTGTCAGCCTAGGTTGAGGGCTGTCTGTGGGGCTGTCCCCAGACCCGGCTCCTCTCCAGGAACAGACACAGTGGGTCGGACACAGAGAAGGGCTCCCACTTCAAAGAGCCGCAAGCCTTTGAAGTCGCTGTCACGTTATTAGCGTTTCAGCTGCCTGGTGCATGTGCACTCACATCCTGCTTGGCCGAGAGAGAGAGAGAGAGAGAGAGAGAGAGGGAGAAAGGAAGAGAGGAAGAGAGGAAGAGAGGAAGAGAGAAGGAGAGAGAGGAAGAGAGAGAGGAAGAGAGAGAAGAAGAGAGAGAGGAAGAGAGAGAGAGTAAAGGACTGTTGCTAAGGGTTGCGGGGAGTCTAGAGTGTTAAATTCAGTATTGTACCTGAAAGTCTGACTGTCTGCCCAAGGGCATAGTGGTCCGACCATTTAGAGAATCTCTTGTTTTGCTAGCGGTATTTGATATGATAGTTCTGAATTATTCTTCTGTTTGTGTCAACATGCTGTAAGTGTATATTCAGGTAATGTATTCTGACTATGGTACAGAATACATTACCTTTTTTGTAAAATCCCAAATCCATTTAGTCTTTGTCATCGATCGTACAATGGTGTAAAATACATCTATTTTTCTGTCCTCCCCTCTGTTTCCTCTCTCTGCTTCTTTCACTCTTCTTCTGACTGCCCCCTGAATTTTTCTGCGTTCTCCTCCATCTTTTCATCTTTCCCCATTTTCCCCTCCACCTCTCTCCTCCATCTCTCCCCCTCCTCCATCTCTCCATCTCTCTCCCTCCTCCCCTCTGTCCTCCATCTCTCTCCCCGCCTCCCCTCTCTCCTCCATCTCTCTCCCGCCTCTCCCCCTCCTCCCCACCTCTCCCCCTCCTCCCCTCCCCCTCCCCCTCCAGGTGAGCCCCGTTTCTGGGGCCCCCAGAGGGGGGGGACCTTGGTCACCATCCAGGGTCTGAACCTGGGCCTGTCCTTCTCGGAGCTGCTGGGCAACGTGGAGGTGGCAGGGGTGCCCTGCACGCCCCAGGAGGAGGGCTACATCACCGCGGAACAGTACGTCAACATGCACACACACACTTGCGCACGCATACACACAGGCTCACACGCCAAGACACTTGAGGTGGTGAGGATTACTATATAGCAGGTTACAGTACAGTGGTGGAGTTGTTGAGGATCACTATATAGCAGGTTCCAGTGTATGCTCTAAAGAATGAAGAGCACTATGGAGCAGGTTCCCGCTTATGCTCTAAAGGATGGGGATCACTATGTAGCAGGTTCTAGTGTATGCTCTAAAGGATAAGGATCACTATGTAGCAGGCACCAGTGCAGCGTGGGAGCAGGAACTGGCTGTGAGGCTGACGGCCACAATTGAAATTCCCAGCGTGTCTCAGAGCGGAGGGACAATCTGTTAGCCATGTGTCTCCCTCACAGCCGTGTCATTCGATTGGGCCGCGGCTGCGGGCCGGTTATTTATATCCGTGTAGCAAAGAGAGGGAACACGCCAGCGGAACATCGGAGAACAGGGCATGTGTGTACAGAGGGGGAAGGGGGGGGGGGGAGGGATGGAGGGGGGGAGGGAAAGGGGGGGGGAAGGGGGGGGAGGGAAGGGGGATGGAATGGGGAGGAAGGGGGGGGAGGGAAGGAAGGGGGGAGGGAGGGAGGGAGGGGGGCTGGACGGTGCTGCCGTCAAGGGGAGACCGAGATGGAGATTTGCAAAGGCACATATCACACACGTATGCACACTTCTCCCAAGGCATACATCACTTGCCCAGCACATGCATACGCACATACACACACACAAGCACATGCACATGCAAGGACACACACACACACAAATAGTCATGCACATAATTACACACATACACACACACACACACCTCACCACACTCAGGGCTGTAAAACGTGCCATGACTTCATGTACAACCATTCATTTCAGTGCAGGTCAGTTGCTGTAATGACTAATTCATAGCACAGTTTATCTTATTGACCCGACGTGCAATGCTGATTTATCGGTGGGACTGGCTGTTGCCTTGGTAACGGGAGGTGATGGTGGGTGACGATCGTGCATGAGACTCGGTTGGTAAGGGGGGGGGGGGGGGGGGCGTTGGCTGAGGGGTGTGTAGTTCATCATGGTTGTTCTATGGCTGTTATAGGTTTTTCCATTAGGAAGAGAGATGACAATCCATACCGACTCAACAACTGGTATCAAAGTCTGCCTCTCTCACACTGGCTTTTAGAGACCTGGAGAATATAGAAAATAAATGGGAAGATTGCCCTCCAGCTCGATAATTAGATTGCATATGTGTGTGTGTTCTTGTGTGTGTGTCTGTGCGTGTTTGTGTGTGTGGCGTGTCTGTGTGTGTGTGTCTGTGTGTGCTTGTGTGTGTGTGTCACTGTGTGTGTGTGTCTGTGTGTGATTGTGTGTGTGTGTGTCACTGTGTTTGTGTGTGTTCGTGTGTCTGTGTGTGTGTGTCTGTGTGTGTGTGTGCGTGTGTCTGTGTGTGTGTGTGTGTGTGTCTGGTGTGTTGTGTGTGTCCTGATAGGGTGGTGTGTGAGATGGCGTCCGCCCCTAAGGGCAGCGTCCCCGGCAACGTGCTGCTGTGTGTCGGAGAATGCAGACCCGAGCTACGCGGCCCAGTCCTCCCAGCTCTACTCTTTCGTGGTACGACTATCCTCCACGACACATACACACACAAACACGACAAGTTGACCTTGACATGCTGTTCTAGCATGAAAACACATGCAAGTGTTGAAAACCCGACGTGACTTCCCTCCACAGACCCCTGCGATGCTGGCGTTGACCCCAGGCAGAGGGCCTGAGTCTGGGGGCACCAAAGGTGACCATCGTGGGGGAGAACCTGGGGGCCGGCAGCAGCGTCAACGTCCTGTTTGGGAACCAGACCTGTGAGCTGTTCAGGTGAGATGTTGCTGGACTGCTCATTCAGCCTTGCTGTTTACGTCTGATCGATTGATTACATGATGTCACTGGACTGTAAAATCCCATTCACTGAACAAGTGAGAAGCTTCCAGTACCACTGTTTTACAGTACTTTACTGGGAGATGTTACTGTACTGTATATTTAGCCTTACTTACAGTATAAATAGTTATAGTATGAATGATATAAAACTATACAGGTGAGATAAAATTGTACCATAAACATAACATTCACTATATTATTGAGATGCTACTACTGCTGGGCTATACAGCAGTAGTACAGTTATGATCATTATACAGGTGATATACAATACTGTACAGTACATATACCTCCATCCAGCTTCATAGTATGGGTAAATAACACTGTGTCAGAAGATGGTGCACTTCAAAATCCCACCGATTTTTTTGTATTGATTACATCTGTGTTACACCTGTGCGGCACTGTAGCCTCTCGGTCCCTCCGCACTTCAAACACAACTTCACTATCGGTCGAGCCAGGGTTGTCATTTGAATCCTCTCATTAAACCGTCCAGCCACTCATCCTCCCACCGTGGTGGAGAGGAGCCGAGGGATTTCAAAGTCAAGGGCCGCCTTTGTTTTATTTAAGGTGCTCTCGTGGCCACCGAGGAAGGAGAGAGACGAGCTCCTTAAGAGAGACGTCTCACTAAGACCCGGAGGGGGTCTCATCCTGCCAGACACTGGGATCTCTGTTCCGAGATCAAAAGGGATCTCCTGGTGAGAGGAGCTGGAGGGGGGGGGGGGGGGGGGGGGGGAAAGGTGTCATTATCTGCTGTTGAAACTGTCCATTAGTATTCTGGTTGAGCCACTGTAGAGCTGACCACCCTAACCCCCTCCCCCCTGCGTGTGTGTGTGTCTAATTGCGTGCGTCTGCGTGTGTGTCCGCAGGCGGACCCTATCGGAGATCGTGTGCTTTCTCGGCGCCGTCGGTGACGGGCGCGGGGCCCGGTGCAGGTCAGGCTGAGCGTGGACCGGGCCAGCGTGCCAGGAGCCCTGGACTTCCAGTACATCGAGGACCCCACGGTCCAGAACATCGAGCCCAGTGGAGCATCACCAGGTAACCCCACAACACAGCCTCCATCAGACCTCAGGAGGAGGGTTTACTAACACGATGTACTGTATATACTCTATACTATCTATCTACAGAGAGAGAGAGAGAGAGAGAGAGATTAGGCGATAAAGAGTGAGAGAGAAAAGGAGAGAGGGAAGGAGAGAGGAAGTGAGTTGGAGATACGGAAGGCAAGAGAGAGAAAGAGGTAAAGAGAAAGAGGGAGAGATAAAGGGCGAGGGAGGAGGGAGAGCGAGGGCAGGAGATAAGGAGGGAGAGAGATCATACCAGTCCACAACATGTAATTTGTCCATGCACAGTGACAACATAATGAAAAAGAAAACCCTCCACTGTAGCATCCATGCTTCCTGATTGACAACGAGCCCCCCGAGCAGAGCTGGGCCTGTAATCCAGCCAGTAGTGGGGATAGTGCTGGTGCTCTTCAAGGAAGAACAGGAAACGTGCAGGAACTGTTGATAGGGCTGGGAGAGAGAACAAAAGGTGACAGTGGAGAATGTGTGCGTGTGTGTCTGTGTGTGTGCTCGCCTTTGCATGACTGTGCTTCTGTGTCCCGCATGCACGCGTGAGAGTGTGTGTGCTTGTGAATGTGTCTGCCAATGCCTGTGGTGTGGATCTGCCTGTGTGTGGATCTGCCTGTGTGTGGATCTGTCTGTGTGTGGATCTGTCTGTGTGTGGATCTGTCTGTGTGGGGATCTGCCTGTGTGTGGATCTGTCTGTGTGTGGATCTGTCTGTGTGTGGATCTGTCTGTGTGTGGATCTGCCTGTGTGTGGATCTGTCTGTGTGTGGATCTGTCTGTGTGGGGATCTGTCTGTGTGTGGATCTGCGTGTGTGTGGGTGGTGTGTGTGTGGGGTGTGTGTGTGTGTCAGAGAGAGAGAGAGAGAGAGAGAGAGAGAGAGAGAGAGAGAGAGAGAGAGAGAGAGAGAGAGAGAGAGAGAGAGCCACCGACTGGCTCCATCACCAGTCGGTGGGACACTTAGCAAGCCAGAGCAACAACAATCATCTCAGGATCAGTGTGAATGCAGCCGGCCAGTCACACGACGTGGCCGTGTCAAACCAGGCATTGCATCCTGGGTAAAAGGACAAAGGGACGACCGACTCTCTCCCAGACCGACCTCAGCATCTCTACAGCCTTTTCCATTCCCCCTCTCTTTCTCTTTCTCTCATACATATGACATCTCTCGCACATACGGCTAAACAGCTCAGTAATTGAATTCCATTCTCCCCCTCCCCCTCCCCCTCTCACTGTCTCTCTCCCTCCCTCCCTCCCCTCCCTCCCTCCCTCCCTCCCTCCCCTCCCTCCCTCTCTCTCTCTCTCTCTCTCTCTCTCCCTCTCCCTCTCTATCTTCCCCACTGTGTTGTGATGGGGCTGGTGTGTGTTCCTCCACAGTGGTCACACCACCCTGACGGTGACGGGCACCAACCTTGACGTGGTCCAGGAGCCGAGAGTCCGAGTCAAAGTACGCCGGGCACGAATCCGTCAACGTGAGTCGACGTCTGACGTCTTCCCCCATTTCGCGGAAGCTTCCGTCCAAAGCGATGTATAAATAGTGCCTGATGCTGTCGAGAGCACAGCAGGAAATCACAGCTCTGACAGTATTTTAGTTAAGTCAAGGAACAGTCTGTTTTTTGCCAGGCACGGTGACCACATCTTAGCTAGCAGGCACAGTGAGTAATATAAGTAATAATATCTCCAGCTACAGTCTCAACACACTAATGGTATTATGGAACGCATTCACTTAGCTTTCATCCAAAGCGACGTACAGGGAGGGAATTGAGCCTGTGACCTCTTGACCTGTAGTTAAGGGCTCTACCACTGAGTTATACTCATCCCCCTCAGTACAGAGGATCCTGTCTGGACAACAGGGATTTTTTTCATTAAGAAAGTTGAATTTCATCAAATGCATCATTTATCAAACCGTTTACCACAAACTGAACTGACCCTAAGCGATCTCTCTACTTCCTTTTCCTGTCTCTTTTGTTCGCCCGTGTCTTTTGTCTCAACTATGTCTATCTCTTCCTTCTTCCCTCCCTCCCACCCTCTTCCCTGTCTTCCCCCTGTCTCTCCCTCCCCCCCCCACCCGGTCTCCCCCATTGTCTCCCTCGCTGTCTCCCCCCCTCTGTCTCCCCTTTCTGTCTATCTCCCCCCGGCCCCCCCCATCTCCCCCCCACCACCTCGCCTCCCCCCCTGTCTCTCAAATCCCCCCCCCCCCCGCCCCCCATCCGCCCCTCCCCCCAGGTGTGCAAGGTGCTCAACACCAACCACCATCAGCTGCTTCGCCCCCTCCCTGAAGTCCGAGTCCAGCCCCGACCAGGAGACCGTGAAGCGCGTGGACGAGTTTGGCTTTGTGTTCAACAACGTGCAGGCCCTGCTCACCTACAACAGGCAAGCAGCTTCATCTACTACCCCAACCCCTACCTGGAGCCCCTCAGCCTGAACGGGGTGCTGGAGCAGAAGCCTGGGGGCACCTATCATCCTGAAGGTGGGGGGGGGGGGGGGGGGGGGGGGGGATGGGGGAGGGAGAGTGGAGGGGAGGGCGAGGAGACTTGGGGGATGGGGGGGAGGGCAGGGGGACTGGTGGGTGGATACATGTCTGTCAGCTCAGAGTGACCGGCGTTGACCTCTGAGGTGTGGGGTTTCCCTGTGTGGTGTTGCAGGGGCGTAACCTGGTGCCGTCTGCATCCGGGGGGCGCCAGACTCAACTACACGGTTCTGATCGGTGAAACCCCCTGCACACTCACCGTCTCAGACACCCAGCTGCTCTGTGAGCCGCCCAACCTCACAGGACAGCACAAAGTCCTGGTCAGTCTGTCTGTCTGTCAATGAGTCTGTCTGTCTGTCTGTCTGTCTGTCTGTCAATGAGTCTGTCTGTCTGTCTGTCAATGAGTCTATCTAGTTTCAATTAGTCTGTGTGTCTTTCTTCCTGTGAAAGAGTCAGTCCGTTCATGAGTCTGTCTGCCTGTCTGTCTGCCTGTCTGCCTGTCGGTTTGTGCGTTTGCCTGTCTACAGTATATGTCTATCTTTCAGCCTCTTTATCGGTTTGTCTGTCTTGTCTATTTATTGTCCTGTCCTCTTTGAGAAGGTCCAGGAGTTAGTTGTGATCATTAAGCCTGTCCTCCAGGGATCTGCATTGAACAGTGTGTGTGTGTGTGTGTGTTGTGTGCGTAGGTCCAGGTGGGAGGTCTCCACATTTCCCCCGGGGCGGTCCACATCAGGTCAGACACCCTGCTGACCCTCCCCACCATCCTGAGCATCGCGGCGGGCGGAGGCCTCCTCCTCCTCGTCGTGTTCGTCGTCCTGCTGGCCTACAGGCGCAAGTCCCAGGAGAACGACCTCACTCTGAAACGGCTCCAGATGCAGATGGACAGCCTGGAGTCCCGGGTGGCCCTGGAGTGCAAGGAGGGTGAGTCCCACTCTCCTCACCCTCAGCTGCTCCAGACACGTCCCTGACTGGGGCGTGTGCCTGTGTATGCATTCACGCGTGTGTGTGTGTGTGTTTGGGTGTGTGCAGCCTTTGCAGAGCTGCAGACAGACATCAACGAGTTGACCAGTGACCTGGACCGAGCGGGCATCCCCTACCTGGACTACCGCACCTACACCATGAGAGTTCTGTTCCCCGGATAGACGACCACCCCGTCCTCCGAGACCTGGAGGCAAGTACCCACAATCCCCTGCTCCCGGGCCACCATGACTCGTCACACTCGACGTGTCTGGAGGCTACACGTCCACGTTGCCCGTCACCGATGTCACCAACGTTCAATTCAAATATTAGAATGCCTTTTGTGTCCTGTTCCATTCGGTTTGAATGAGAACCTTTTTTTCGTTAATTGTTTCGGGGAAATGTGTCACGTCATTAAAAAGGAAAATACGGAGTGGCTCGAGCATGTGAGTATCTGAAGACAGCCCCTAAACATCTGTGTGTGGTGTGTGTGTGTGTGTGGTCGTGTGTCCCCACGCGCCACGGCGTGTGTACACGTGTGTGCACGACCACTGCGCCTGTCACGTGCGCGTGTAGGGTGTCCGGTCACGGCCAGGAGGGCGTGGAGAAGGGCCCTGAAGCAGTTCGCCCTGCTGGTGAACAACAAGGACGTTCCTCCTCACCTTCATCCGCACGCTGGAGCTGCAGCGCGGCTTCTCCATGCGCGACCGCGGCTACGTGGCGTCGCTCATCATGACGGCGCTGCAGGGGCGCCTGGAGTACGCCACCGACGTGCTCAAGCAGCTGCTGTCTGACCTCATCCCAGCGCAACCTGGAGAGCAAGAACCACCCCAAGCTGCTGCTGCGCAGGTGGGCTGCCGCCGCGCCGCGCGGCGCACGCACGCACGGGTAGTCGCACAGCAGACACGCGTGCTCCCGTAGCCAGGCACACATGTTTCCACCACATGC